>NW_026692214.1:0-200272 GCF_021218885.2 Marmota monax
TTTAAGAGTTAGGTTTAGGTTTAGGCTGAGGGTTAGTTTTAGGGTAAGTGTTAGGGTTAGGGTTAGGGTTAGGGGTTGTGTTAGGGTTAGGTTTAGGTTTAGGGTTAGGGTTTTGGATAGGAATAGGGTTAGAATTAAGGTTAGGTTAGGGTTAGTGTAAGTGTTAGGGTTATGGTTAGGGTTACTGTTAGTGTTAGGTTTAGGGTTAGGATTACAGTTAGGGTTACATTTAAGTTTAGGGTCAGTGATAGGCTTAGGATTGGAGTCATGGTTAGTGTCAGGGTTAGGGTTAGGGTTAGTGTTAGGGTTAGGGTTAGGTTTGGGGTTAATTAATGATTAGGATTATGATTAGATTAAGTTTAGAATTATGTTTCGGGTTAGGGTTTGTCTGCAGTTTATGGCTACTGTTAGGGTTAGGGTTAGGGCATGCTTATTGTTAGGTTTAGTGTTATGGTTAGGTTTAGGGATTGTGTTATGTTTAGTGTTAGGTTAGGATTGGGATTACAGTTAGGATTAGCATTAGATTTAGGGTAACGGTTAAGGTTATGGTTAGGGTTGGTGTTATGGTTTGGGTTAGGTTTAGGTGTTAGTGTTAGGGTTGGGTTCGGTTTAGGGTTAGTGTTACGTTTAGGGTTAGGTTTAGGGATAGGGTTAGTGTTAGAGTTAGCCTTAGGGATAGGTTTAGGTTTAGTTTTAGTGATAGTGTTAGGACTAGGTTTAGTGTTAGGGTTTGGGTTATGGTTAGGTTTAGGTTCAATGTTAGGGTTAGTTTTATGGTTAGGGTTAGTGTTGGTGTTAGGATTAGGGTAAGACAGGGTTAGGTTAAAATTAGGGTTAGGTTTAGTGTTAGGTTTAGGTTTAGGGTTAGGGTTAGGGTTAGAGTTAGTGTTGGGGTTTGGTTTAATTTTAGTGTTAGGATTAGGATTAGTGTTAGGGTTTGTGTTCGGGTTAGTGTTATTTTTATGTTTAGGGTTACAGTTAGGATTAGGGTTAGGTTTTGGTTAGTGTTAGGGTTAGTGTTGGGGTTATGTTTAGGGTTAGGTTTAGTGTTAGTGTTAGGGTTAAAGTTTGTATTAGGGTTATGGGTAGTGTTAGTTTTAGGATTACCTTTAGGATTAAAGTTAGTGTTAGGATTAGTGTTAGGGTTTCCGTTAAGGTTAGTGTTACAGTTAGGGTTAGGGTTGGTGTTAGGTTTTCTGCTAGGGTAGAGTGAGGGTTAGTTTTAGGGTTAGGTTAGTGTTAGGTGTAGGGCTAGTGTTAGGTTTAAAATTAGTGTTAGGTTTAGGTTTAGGGTTAGGGTTAGCATTAGTGTTATGGTTAGGGTTTAGGATAGTCATAGTGTTAGGGTTAGAGTTAGAGTTAGGATTAACATTAGGGTTAAGGTTAGGGTTAGTATTAGGGTTAGGTTTAGGGTTAGGTTTAGGTATAGTGTTAGGTATAGGAATATGTTTAGGGTCAGTGCTATGGTTACAGTTATAGTTATGGTTAGGGTAAGTGTTAGGGTTTGGGATAGGTTTAGTGTCAGAGTGTATTTTGGGGTTAGGTTTAGTGTTAGGATTAGGGTTAGTTTTTGATTAAGGGTTTGGTTTTGTTTAGGGTTATGGCTAGGGTTAAAGTTAGGATTAGGTTTTGAGTTAGGGATAGTGTTAGTGTTCAACTTTGTATTAGAGTTAGTGTTAGGGGTAGTTTTAGGATTAGGTTTATGGTTATGGTTAGTGTTAGGGTTAGGGTTAGAAATAATTTTAGGGTTAGGGTTAGGATTAGGGCTACGGTTATGTCTAGGGTTAGGGTCACTTTTAGGGTTAGGTTTAGGATTCATGTTAGGGTTAGATTTAGCGTGAGTGTTAGGGTTAGGTTTAGGTTTAGGTTTGGTGTTGTTGTTTGAGTTAGGCTTAGGGTTAGGATTATGGATAGTGTTAGGGTTAGTGATAGGTTTAGAGTTAGAGTTAGGATTATGGTTATTTTTATGGTTAGGGTTAGGGTTAGGTTTAGGTTAGTGTTAGTGTTAGTTTTAGGTTTATGGTTAGTGTTAGCCTAAGGGTTAGAGATAGGGTTAGGGTTAGGATTAGTGTTGGGGTTAGGTTTAGGGTTAGGGTTAGGGTTAGTTTTAAAGTTAAGGTTGAAATTGTGGTTAGGTTTAGTGTTATGGTTAGAGTTAGGGTTTTTTAGGGTAAGGGTTAGGATTTAAGTTAAGGTTAGGGTTAGTGTTAGGGTTACAGATAGGATTAAGGTTAGATTTAGGGTTTTTGTTAGGGTTAGGTTTAGTATTTGTGTTAGGGTTAGGGTTAGTGTTAGGTTAGGTTTAAGGGTAGGGTTAGTGTTAGGGTTAGGGTTAGTGTTAGTGTTAGTGTTTGCATTAGGAATAGTGTTGGGTTTAGTATTAGGCTTAGGTTTAGGTTTGGGTTAGGGTTAGTGTTAGGGTTAGGTTTAGGGTTTTTGTTAGGGTTAGTTCTAGGGTTATGGTTAGGGTTAAAATTAGGGTTACGGTTACGGTTAGTGTTTTATTTATGTTAGGTTTAAAGATAGGGTTAGTGTAGTGTTCGCCTAGTGTTAGGTTTAGGGTTAGAGCTTTGGTTAGCATTAGGCTTAGGGTTAGGGTTAGTTTTAGGTTTAGTGTTACAGTTAGGGTTAGTGTTAGTGTCTGGGTTAGGGTTAGGGTTAAAATTAGCAATAGGTTTAGTGTTACGTTTAGGGTTAGTCTTAGGGTTAGGGTTATGGCTAGGGTTAGTTTTAGGTTTAGGGTTAGTGTTACTGTAATGGTTAGAGTTAGTGTTAGGCTTAAGGTTATAATTTGAGTTAGGGTTAGGGTTACTGTTAGGGTTAAGGTTAGGTTAAGTTTAGGGTTAGGTTAAGGGTTTGTGTTAGGGTTAGATTTAGGGTTAGGTTTGGAGTACAGATGATTCCTGGAATGTATCAACAAGATGGGGTGAAAAAAAATATTTGCTGGGATTTCTGTAAACTGGGAATTCTGAGGAAGTTTGGCAATGCTTTCAAATGTCAATGAAGGATACTTAAGGATACTGCAAGAGGGAAAAAAGCATAGAGAGTGCATTGAGAACTAATTCAGTGTGTCAAGTTTCAAGCAGCTAGCACAAACCATGTTTGATTTAGAGTTCCGACTGGGAGTATACCTCTTGGGGAAAACGAAGTGAAACCTATAAATTCAAAGTGTTCCTGCAAACGAACGCTTTAACCTAGAAGAACGAAATTTGGAGAGTCAAGTGTGGCTAGAGTACCAATGGTTTCTGCACTGTAACAAAAAGATTGGGTGAAAAAATATTTGTTGGAATTGCAGGAAACTTGGTATTCTGGGGGAAGCATGGCAAACGCTTTCAAATGAAAGCGATTTTTCCTTGCCTGTGCTTAGGGTTATTCCAAGACAGAACAAAGCATAGAGAGCCCTCTGAGAAGTAATTCAGTGTGTCAAATTTCAAGCAGCTAACAGAAACCTTGTTTCATTTAGAGTTCCAACTGGGAGTATACCTATAGGGGAAAACAAAGTGAAAACTAAAAATTCAAATACTGCAAGAGGGAAGAAAGCATAGAGAGTGCACTGACAACTAATTGAGGGTGTCAAGTTTCAAGCAGCTAGCACAAACTGTGTTTGATTTAGATTTCTAACTTTATCTTTTCCAATAGTGGAGAAGTGAAACCTAAAATTTCAAAATGTTCCTGCAAAGAAATGCTTCAACCTAGAAGATCGAAATTTGGGTGCCCAAATGCGACTGGAGTACCGATCATTATGGCCAAATATCAAAAAGATCGGGTGAAAAAAATATTTGCTGGGATTTCAGAAAATTGGGAATTCTGAGGAAGCTTGGCAATGCTTTCAAATATAAGTGATTTTTTTGCCTCTGCTTAAGGCAACTGCAAGAGAGATAAAAGCATAGAGAGTGCACTGACAACAAATTGAGTGTGTCAAGTTCAAAGCAGCAAGCAAAAACCGTGTTTGCTTTAGATTTCCAACTGCATAGGACTGGAGTACCGATCATTATAACCAATTATCAAAGAGATCAGGTAAAAAAAAAAATATTTGCTGGGTTTTCAGTAAACTTGGAGTTCTGTGGAAGCTTGGCAAGAGCTTTCAATGAAAGTGTTTTCTCCTTCCCTCTCCTTCGGGCTACTACAAGAGGGAACAAATCATAGAGGGAAAAATGAGAACTAATTCAGTAAGTCAATTTTCAAGGAGCTACCACAGACCGTGTTTGACTTAGAGTTCCCACAGCGAGTATACCTACTGGGGAAAAACAAAGTGAAACCTAAAAACTCAAAGTATTCCTGCAAACAAATTTTTTAACATAGAAGTAAGAAACTTGGAGAGGCACGTGTGGCTGGAATCCAGATGATTCCTTGAACATTTCAGCAAGATTAGGTGAAAAAAAAAATATTTGCTCAGATTTCAGTAAACTTGGAGTTCTGTGGAAGCTTGGCAAAAGCTTTCAAATGAAAGTGATTTTCCTCGGTCACTTCTTATGGCTACATCAAGAAAAAAAAAAAAAAAACGCAGAAACCGCAGTCAAAACTAATTCAGTGTGTCAAGTTTCAAGCAGCTAGCACAAACTGTGTTTCATATAGAGTTCCAACTGCATTTATCACTATAGGAGAAAACACAGTGAAACCTGAAAATTCCAACTGTTACTGCAATCGAATGCTACAACCTAGAAGAACGAAATTTGGGGAACCAAGTGGGATTGGTATACTGATCATTACCGTTGGGTATCATGAAGATTGAGTGAGAAAATATTTGCTGGGATTTACGGAAACTCGGAATTCTGTGGAGACTTGGCCAACAATTTCAAATGAAATTGTTCATTCCATGCCTTTCCTTCATTGTAATTCAAGAGGGAACAGAACCTTCAGAGTGTACTGAGAATGAATTCACTGTGTGAAGTTTCAAGGAGCTAGAACAAACCGTGTTTGATTTAGAGTTCCAAAGACATCTATCCCTATAGGAGAAAACAGATTGATACTTAAAAATTCAAACTGTTACAGCAATAGAACGCTTTAACCTAGAATAACGAAATTTGGGGAAGCAAGTGGGATTGGTGTACTGATCATTACCACTAGGTATCATCAAGATTGGGAGAGAACACATATGCTGGGATTTCGGGTAACTCGGAATTCAGTGGAGCCTTGGCCAATGCTTTCAAATGAATTTTTCATTCCATGCCTCTCTTTCGATCTACTACAGGAGGGAATACTACATTGAGAGGGCACTGAGAATGAATTCAGTATGTCAAGTTTCAAGCATCTAGCACAAACCATGCTTGATTTAGAGTTCCAACTGCATCTATCATTATAGGAGAAAACAGAGTGAAACCAAATAATTAAAACTTTGACTGCAAACGGACGCTTCAACCTAGAAGAATGAAATCTGGGTAGCCAAGTGGGATTGGTGTTCTGATTATTACCACCAAGGATCATTGAGATTCGGTGAAAAAATATTTGCTGAGATTTCCGGAAAGTTGGAGTTCTGTGGTGTCATGGCCAACGCTTTCAAATGAAATTGTTCATTCCCTGCCTTTCCTTCATTGTACTTCAAGAGGGAACAGAACCTTCAGTGTGTACTGAGAACTAATTCACTGTGTGAAGTTTCAAGGTGCTAGAACAAACCATGTTTGATATAGAGTTCCAACGTCATGTATCCCTATAGGAGAAAACAGATTGAATCTTAAAAATTCAAACTGTTACTGCAATCCAACGCTTTAACCTAGAAGAACGAAATTTGGGGAACCAAGTGGGATTGGTGTACTGAATATTATCTCTAGGTATCATGAAGATTGGGTGAAAAACTATTTGCCGAGATATCAGAAAACTCGTACTTTTATGGAATTGGCAAACACTTTCAAATGAAAGTGTTTTTCTCCAGTCTCTGTTTAGGTCTAGTTCAAGAGGGAACAAACCATTGGATAGGAATGAGACCTGCTGTAATCTGTCAAGTTTGAAGCCGCTGGCACAAATCATGTTTGATTTAGAGTTCCAACTGCATCTATCATTATAGGAGAAAACAGAGTGAAACCTGAAAATTCCAACAGTTACTGCAAACGAACGCTTCAACCTAGATGAACAAAATTTTGGGAAACAAGTGGGATTGGTGTTCTGATCATTACTGCAAGGTATCATCAAGATTGGGTGAGAAAATCTTACATGGGATTTCGGGTAACTCAGAATTCAGTGGAGTCTTGGCCAACACTTTCAAATGAAATTGTTCATTCCATGCCTCTCCTTCGATCTACTACAAGAGGGAATATAACATTGAGAGTGCAATGAGAATGAATTCAGTGTGTGAAGTCTCAAGCATCCAGCAAAAACTATGGTTGATTTAGAATTCAAACAGCATCTATCACTATAGGAGAAAACAGAGTGAAACCAAATAATTAAAACTTTTACTGCAAACGGACGCATCAACCTAGAAGAATGAAATCTGGGTAGCCAAGTGGGATTGGTGTTCTGATTATTACCACCAAGGATCATTAAGTTTCGGTGAAAAAATATTTGCTGAGATTTCCGGAAACTCGGAGTTCTGTGGAGTCATGGCCAAGGCTTTCAAGTGAAATTGTTCATTCCCTGCCTTTCCTTCATTGTACTTCAAGAGGGAACAGAACCTTCAGTGTGTACTGAGAACTAATTCACTGTGTGAAGTTTCAAGGTGCTAGAACAAACCATGTTTGATATAGAGTTACAACGTCATGTATCCCTATAGGAGAAAACAGATTGAATCTTAAAAATTCAAACTGTTACTGCAATCCAACGCTTTAACCTAGAAGAACGAAATTTGGGGAACCAAGTGGGATTGGTGTACTGAATATTATCACTAGGTATCATGAAGATTGGGTGAAAAACTGTTTGCCAAGATATCAGTAAACTCGTACTTTTCTGGAATTGGCAAACACTTTCAAATGAAAGTGTTTTTTGCCAGTCTCTGCTTAGGTCTAGTTCAAGAGGGAACAAACCATTAGATAGCAATGAGACGTGCTGTAGTGTGTCAAGTTTCATGCTGCTAGCACAAATCATGTTTGATTTAGAGTTCCAACTGCATCTATCATTATAGCAGAAAACAGAATGAAACCTGAAAATTCCAACTGTTACTGCAAACGAACTCTTCAACCTAGAAGAACGAAATTTGGGGAACCAAGTGGGATTGGTATACTGATCATTACCGCTAGGTATCATCACGATTGGTTAAGAAAATATTTGCTGGGATTTCGGGTAACTCAGAGTTCAGTGGAGTCTTGGCCAACTCTTTCAAATGAAATTGTTCGTTCCATGTCTCTCCTTCGATCTACTACAAGAGGAAATACAACATTGAGAGTGCACTGAGAATGAATTCAGTGTGTCAAGTTTCAAGTATCTAGTACAAACCATGCTTGATTTAGAGTTGCAAGTGCATCTATAACTATAGGAGAAAACAGAGTGAAACCAAATAATTAAAACTTTTACTGCAAACGGACGCTTCAACCTAGAAGAATGAAATCTGGGTAGCCAAGTGGGATTGGTGTTCTGATTATTACCGCCAAGTATCACTATGATTGGATAAAAAATATTTGCTGAGATTTCCAGAAAATCGGAATTCTGTGGAGTCTTGGCCATCGCTTTCAAATGAAATTGTTCATTCCCTGCCTTTCCTTCGTTGTACTTCAAGAGGGAACAGAACCTTCAGAGTGTACTGAGAACTAATTCACTCTGGGAAGTTTCAAGGTGCTAGAACAAACAGTGTTTGATATAGAGTTCCAAAGTCATCTATCCCTATAGGAGAAAACAGATTGAATCTTAAAAATTCAAACTGTTACTGCATTCGAATGCTTTAATGTAGAAAATCAAAATTTGGGGAAGCACGTGGGATTGGTGTACTGATCATTACCGCTAGGTATCCTCAAGATTGGGGTAGAAAATATTCGTCTAGATAGCAGGGAACTCGTACTTTTCTGGAATTGACAAACACTCTCCAATGAAAGTGTTTTTTGCCAGTCTCTACTTAGGTCTATTCAAGAGGGAACAAACCATTGGATAGGAATGAGACCTGCTGTAGTCTGTCAAGTTTGAAGCCGCTATCACAAATCATTTTTGATTTAGAGTTCCAACTGCATCTATCATTATAGGAGAAAACAGAGTGAAACCTGAAAATTCCAACAGTTACTGCAAATGAACTCTTCAACCTAGATGAACGAAATTTGGGGAAACAAGTTGGATTGGTGTTCTGATCATTACTGCAAGGTATCATCAAGATTGGGTGAGAAAATATTTCATGGGATTTCGGGTAACACAGAATTCAGTGGAGTCTTGGCCAACACTTTCAAATGAAATTTTTCATTCCATGCCTCTCCTTAGATCTACTAAAAGAGGGAACACAACATTGAGAGTGCACCATGAATGAATTCAGTGTGTCAAGTTTCAAGCATCTAGCACAAACCATGCTTGATTTAGAGTTCCAACTGCATCTATCACTATAGGAGAAAACAGAGTGAAACCAAATAATTAAAACTTTTACTGCAAATGGACGCTTCAACCTGAAAAATGCAATCTGGGTAGCCAAGTGGGATTGGTGTTCTGATTATTACCGCCAAGTGTCACTAAGTTTGAAGAAATATTTGCTGAGATTTCCGGAAAATCTGAATTCTGTGGAGTCTTGCACAACGCTTTCAAATGAAATTGTTCATTCCCTGCCTTTCCTTCGTTGTACTTCAAGAGGGAACAGAACCTTCAGAGTGTACTGAGAACTAATTCACTGTGTGAAGTTTCAAGGAGCTAGAACAAACCATGTTTGATAAAGAGGTCCAACGACATGTATCCCTATAGGAGAAAACAGATTGAATCTTAAAAATTTAAACTGTTACTGCAATCCAACGCTTTAACCTAGAAGAACGAAATTTGGGGAACCAAGTTGGATAGGTGTACTGAATATTATCACTAGGTATCATGAAGATTGGGTGAAAAACTATTTGTTGAGATATCAGTAAACTCGTACTTTTATGAAATTGGCAAACGCTTTCAAATGAAACTGTTTTTCTCCAGTCTCTCCTTAGGTCTAGTTCAAGAGGGAACAAACAATTAGATAGTAATGAGACTTGCTGTAGTGTGTCAAGTTTCATGCCGCTAGCACAAATCATGTTCGATTTAGAGTTCCAACTGCATCTATCATTATAGGAGAAAACAGAGTGAAACCTGAAAATTCCAACAGTTACTGCAAATGAACTCTTCAACCTAGAAGAACGAAATTTGGGGAACCAAGTGGGATTGGTGTACTGATCATTACCACCAGGTATCATCAAGATTGGGTGAGGAAATATTTCATGGGATTTCGGATAACCCAGAATTTAGTGGAGTCTTGGCCAATGCTTTCAAATGAAATTGTTCATTCCATGCCTGTCCTTCAATCTACTACAAGAGGGAATACAGCATTGAGAGCGCACTGAGAACGAATTCAGTGTGTCAAGTTTCAAGAATCTAGCACAAACTATGCTTGATTTAAGTTCCAACTGCATCTATCACTATAGGAGAAAACAGAGTGAAACCTGAAAATTCCAACTGTTACTGCACACAAAAGCTTCAACCTACAAGAATGAAATTTGGGGAAGCAAGTGGGATTGTTGGAATGATAATTACCACTAGGTATCATCATGATTGGGTGAGAAAATATTTACTGGTATTTCGGGTAACTCAGAATTCAGTGGAGTCTTAGCCAACGCTTTCAAATGAAATTGTTAATTCCATGCCTCTCCTTAGATCTACTACAAGAGGGGACACAACATTGAAAGCGCACTGAGAATGAATTCAGTGTGTCAAGTTTCAAGCATCTAGCACAAACCATGCTTGACTTAGAGTTCCAAGTGCATCTATCACTATAGGAGAAAACAGAGTGAAACCAAATAATTAAAACTTTTACTGCAAACGGACGCTTCAACCTGAAAAATGAAATCTGGGTAGCCAAGTGGGATTGGTGTTCTGATTATTACCACCAGGTATCACTAAGATTGGATGAAAAAATATTTGCTGAGATTTCCGGAAAATCGGAATTCTGTGGAGTCTTGGCCCACGCTTTCAAATGAAATTGTTCATTCCCTGCCTTTCCTTCATTGTACTTCAAGAGGGAACAGAACCTTCAGTGTGTACTGAGAACTAGTTCACTGTGTGAAGTTTCAAGGAGCTAGAACAAACCGTGTTTGATATAGAGGTCCAATGTCATGTATCCCTATAGGAGAAAACAGATTGAAACTTAAAAATTCAAACTGTTACTGCAATCGAACGCTTTAACCTAGAAACACGAAATTTGGGGAAGCATGTGGGATTAGTGTACTGATCATTACCGCTAAGTATCATGAAGATTGGGTGAAAAACTATTTGCCGAGATATCAGGGAACTCGTACTTTTCTGGAATTGGCAAACACTTTCAAATTAAAGTGTTTTTCTCCAGTCTCTGCTTAGGTCTAGTTCAAGAGGGAACAAACCATTGGATAGGAATGAGACCTGCTGTAGTCTGTCAAGTTTGAAACTGCTAGCACAAATCATGTTTGATTTAGAATTCCAACTGCATCTATCATTATAGGAGAAAACAGAGTGAAACCTGAAATTTCCAACAGTTACTGCAAACGAACGCTTCAACCTAGATGAACGGAATTTGGGGAAGCAAGAGGGATTGGTGTACTGATCATTACCGCCAGGTATCATCAAAATTGGGTGAGAAAATATTTGCTGGGATTTCTGGTAACTCAGAATTCAGTAGAGTCTTGGCCAACGCTTTCAAATGAAATTAGTCATTCATGCCTCTCCTTCAATCTACTACAAGAGGGAATTCAACATTGAGAGTGCACTGAGAATGAATTCAGTATCAAGTTTCAAGCATCTAGCACAAACTATGTTTGATTTAGATTTCCACCTGCATCTATCACTATAGGAGAAACGAGAGTGAAACCTGAAAATTCCAACTGTTACTGCAAACGAACGCTTCAACCTAGTAGAACGAAATTTGGGAAAGCTAGTGGGATTGGTGTACTGATCATTACCGCTATTTATCATCAAGATTGGGTGAGAAAATATTTGCTGAGATTTTGGGTAACTCTGAATTCTGTGGAGTCTTGGCCAATGCTTCAAATGAAATTGTTAATTCCATGCCTCTCCTTTGATCTACTACAAGAGGGAATACAACATTGAGAGGGCACTGAGAATTAATTCAGTGTGTCAAGTTTCAAGCATCTAGCACAAACCATGCTTGATTTAGAGTTCCAAATGCATCTATCACTATAGGAGAAAACAGAGTGAAACCTAATAATTCAAACTTTTACTGAAAACGAACACTTCAACCTAGAAAAATGAAATCTGGGGAGCCAAGTGGGATTGGAGTTCTGATCATCACCTCCAAGTATCATTAAGATTGGGTGAAAAAATATTTGCAAAGATTTCAGGAAACTCCTAGAATTGAGGAAGCTTGCAAACCCTTCAAATGTATGTTTGTTTCCCCATTCTCTGCTTAGGGATTCATCACAAGGGAACAAATCTTGCAGATAGCACTGAGAACTAATTTAGTCTGTCAAGTTTCAAGGATCTAGCACAAACCGTGTTTGAATCAGAGTTCCAAGTGCTTCTATCACTATAGGAGAAAACAGATTGAAACCTAATATTTCAAAGTGTTCCTGCAAATGAACGCTTTAACCTAGAAGAATGAAATTTGGGAAACCAAGTAGGATTGGTGTACTGATCATTACTGCCAAGTATCATCAAGATTGGTTGAAACAATATTTTCTGGGATTTCAGGAAACTCGGAGTTCTGTGGAATCTTGGCGAATGATTTCAAATGATATTGTTCATTGCCTGCTTTTCCTTCATTGTACATCAAGAGGGAACAGAACATTGAGAGCGCACTGAGAACTAATACAGTGTGTCTTGTTTCAAGCAGCTAGCACAAACCATTTTGATTTCGAGTTCTTATGGCATGTATCACTGTAGGAGAAAACAGAGTGAAACCTAAAATTTCAAACTGTTACTGCAAACGAACGCTTGTTATTGCAAACGAACGCTTCAACCTAGAAGAAGGAAATTTGAGGGACCAAGTGGGATTGGTGTACTGATCATTACCTCCAAGTATCATCAATATTGGGTGAAAAAATATTTTCTGGGATTTCAGGAAACTCGTAGTTTTGTCGAAGCTTGGGAAATGCTTCAAATGAAAGTGTTTTCCCCCATTCCCTGCTTAGGGCTTCTTCAGGAGGGAACAAATCTTGAGATAGCACTGAGAACTGTTTTAGTGTGTCAAGTTTCAAGCAGCTAACAGAAACCGTGTTTGATATAGATATCCAACGGCGTCTATCCCTATATAAGAAAACAGAGTGAAACCTATAAATTCGAAATGTTACTGCAAACGAACACTTCAACCTAGAAGAACGAAATTTGGGGGGCCAAGTGTGATTGGTGTACTGATCATTACCGCCAAGTATCATCAAGATTGGGTGAGAAAATATTTGCTGAGATTTCAGGAAACTCAGAGTTCCGTTTAATCTTGGACAATGCTTTCAAGTGAAATTTTTCATTCCCTGCCTTTCCTTCATTCTGCTTCAAGAGGGAACAGAAAATTGAGAGTGCACTTAGTACTAATTCAGTATGTCAATTTCAAGCAGTTCACACATTCCGTGTTTGATTTAGAGTTCTAACGGAATTTATTGCTATAGGGGAAAACACAGTGAAACCTAATAATTCAAACTTTTACTGAAAACGAATGCTTCAACCTAGAAGAATGAAATCTGGGGAGCCAAGTGGGATTGGAGTTCTGATAATCACCGCCAATTGGGTGAAAAAATATTTGCAAAATTTCAGGAAACTCCTAGAATTGAGGAAGCTTGCAAACCCTTCAAATGAACGTTTGTTTCCCCAGTCTCTGCTTAGGGCTTCATCACGAGGGACAAAGCGTGCAGAGAGCACTGAGAACTAATTTAGTCTGTCAAGTTTCAAGGATCTAGCACAAACCGTGTTTGAATCAGAGTTCCAAGTGCTTCTATCACTATAGGAGAAAACAGAGTGAAACCGAAAATTTCAAAGTGTTTCTGCAAATGAACTCTTCAATCTAGAAGAACGAATTTTGTGTGCCCCTGTGAGAAGAATGTACTATCATTACCGCTAGGTATCACCAAGATTTGGTGAAAAAATATTTGCCGCATTTCAGGAAACTCGGAGTTCTGTGGAATCTTGGCCAACCCTTTCAAATGAAATTTTTCATTCCCTGCCTTTCCTTCATTCTACTTCAAGAGGGAACAGAACCTTGAGAGTGCACTGAGAACTAATTCAGTACGTCAAGTTTCAAGCAGCTAGCACAAACCGTGTTTGATTTAGAGTTTAAATGGCATCTATCACTATAGGAGAAAACAGAGTGAAACCTAAATATTCAAAAGTTACTGCAAACAAACACTTCAAACTAGAAGAACGAAATTTGGGTGAAAAAATATTTGCTGACATATCACAGCACTCATATTTTTGTGGAAGCTTGGCAAATGCTTCAAATGAAAGTGTTTTTCCCCATTCTCTGCTTAGGGCTTCTTCACAAGGGAACAAATCCTGAGATAGCACTGAGATCTAATTTAGTGTGTCAAGTTTCAAGCAGCTAGCACAAACCGTGTTTCATTCAGAGTTCCAACTGCATCTATCACTATAGGAGAAACAGAGTGAAACCTAAAATTTCAAAGTGTTCCTGCAAACAGGTGCTTCATCCTGGAAGAATAAAATTTTGGTGTCCAAGTGAGACTGGAGTACTGATCCTTACCTCCAAGTATCATCAAATTTGGGTGAAAAAATATTCTCTGGGTTTTCAGGAAAGTAGTAGTTCTGTGGAATCTTGGCCAACGCTTTGAAATGAAAGTGTTTTTCCTCAGTCTCTTCTTCAGGCTACTTCAAGAGGAACAAAGCATAGTGACGTGACTCAAAACTAACTCAGTATGTCAAGTTTCAAGGAGCTAGCACAAACCGTGTTTGATTTAGAGTTCCAACTGCATCAATCAGTGTAGGAGAAAAGAGAGTGAAACCTAATATTTTAAAGTGTTCCTGCAAAGGAATGCTTCAATGTAATAGAACGAATTTTGGGGGCCCATTTGAGAAGAAAGTACTGATCATTACCGCCAAGTATCATCAAGATTGGTTGAGAAAACATTTGTTGGGATTTTAGAAAACTGGGAGTTCTCTGAAATCTTGGCCAATGCTGTCAAATGAAATTATTTATTCCCTGCCTTTCCTTCATTCTACTTCATGGGGGAACAAAACAGAGAGTGCACTTAGAACTAATTCAGTGTGTCATGTTTCAAGCAGCTAGCAAAAACACTGTTTGATTTAGATTTCCATCTGCATTTATCACTATAGCAGAAAACAAAGTGAAACCTAAAAATTCAAACTGTTACTGCAAACGAATGCTTCAACCTAGAAGAACGAAATTTGGGAGACCAAGTGGGATAGGTGTACTGATCATTACCACTAAGTATCATCAAGATTATGTGAAAATATATTTGCTGAGATTTCAGGAAACTCATAGTTTTGTGGAAGCTTGGCAGACGCTTCAAATGAAAGTGTTTTTCCCCATTCTCTGCTTAGGGCTTCTTCACGAGGGAACAAATCATCAGATAGCACTGAGAACTAATTTAGTGTGTCATGTTTCAAGCAGCTAGCAAAAACACTGTTTGATTTAGATTTCCAACTGCTTCTCTCCCTAAAGGAGAAAACAAAGTGAAACCTAAAAATTCAACCTGCTACTGCAAACGAACGCTTCAACCTAGAAGAACGAAATTTAGGGGGCCATGTGCGACTGGAGGACTGATCATTACTGCCGAGTATCATCAAGATTGGGTGAAAAAATGTTTGCTGGGATTGCAGGAAACTTGATGTTCTGGGGAAGCGTGGCAAATGCTTTCAAATGAAACGGATTTTTCCTTGCCTCTTCTTGGGGATACTTCAAAAGGGAACCAAGCATAGAGAGGCTCTGAGAACTAATTCAGTGTGTCAAATTTCAAGGAGCTAGCAGAAACCGTGTTTCATGTAGAGTAACAATGGGGTGTGTAACTATAGGGGAAAACGAAGTGAAACTTGAAAATGCAAAGTGTTCGTGCAAACGAATGCTTTAACCTAGAAGTACGAAATTTGTGAAGACAAATGTGGCTGGAGTACAGATGATTCCCGGAATGTATCAACAAGATCCAGTGGAAAAAAAATTTGCTGGGATATCAGGAAAGTCGGAGTTCTTTTGAAGCTTGGCAAGCCATTTTAAATGAAATTGTTTTTCCCTGCCTCTCCTTAGGACTACTTCAAGAGGGAACATAGCATAGAGAGCGCACTGAGATCTAATTTAGTTTGTAAAGTTTCAAGGAGCTAGCAGAAACTGTGTTTGATTTAGAGTTCCAACTGAATTTATTCCTGTAGGGGAATAGGGAGTGAAACCTAAAATTCAAAGTGTTCCTGCAAATGAACACTTTAACCTAGAAGTACGAAATTTAGGGAGCCAAGTGCGGTTGTAGTACAGATGATTCCTGGAACATATCAACAAGATCAGGTGAAAAAAATATGTGGTGGAATTTCAGTAAAATCAGAGTTCTGTGGAAGCTTGGCAAATGCTTTCAAAGAAAAGTGATTTTTCCTTGCCTCTGCTTAAGGTTACTGCAAGAGGGAACAATGTATACAGAGTTCACTGAAAACTAATCGAGTGTGTCAAGTTTCAAGCAGCTAGCACAAACCCTGTTTGATTTAGAGTTCCAACTGGGAGTATAGCTATTGGGGAAAATGAAGTGAAACCTAAAAATTCAAAGTGTTCCTGCAAATGAAAGCTTCAACCTAGAAGAACTAAATTTGGGGGGCCAAGTGAGAATGGAGTACCAATCTTTACCACCAAGTATCATCAAGATCGGGTGAAAAAAAATACTTGCTGGGATTTCAATAAACTCAGAGTTCTGTGGAAGCTTGGCAAACGCTTTCAAATGGAATTAATTTTTTCTTGCCTCTACTTAGTGCTACTTAAAGAGGGAACAAAGCATAGAGAGGGCACTGATAACTAATTGAGTGTGTCAAGTTTCAAGCAAATAGCACAAACCCTGTTTGATTTAGAGTTCCAAGTGTATCGATCACTATAGGGGAAAATGAAGTGAAACCTAATATTTCAAAGTGTTCCTGCAAAGGAACACTTCAAACTAGAAGAACAAACTTTGGCGGGCCAAGTGCAACTGGACTAGTGCTACTTTCTTCAGCCAATCTTATTGATACATGGCAGGAATGATCGGAACTCAGGACGCACTTTCCTCTTCAAATTGCATTCTTTTAGGTTGAAACATTCATTTGCAGGAACACTTTGAATTTTTAAATTTCCTTTTGTTTCCCCCTATAGGGACACATGCAGTTGCAATTCTAAACCAAACACCGTTTTTGCTAAATGGTTGAAACTTGACACACCAAATTAGTTCTCAGTGCACTCTGCATCCTTTGTTCCCTCTTGTAGTAGCCCTAAGCAGAATCAAGGAAAAAAATCCCTAACCGAACCCTAAACCAAACTCTAACCCTAATTCTAAAACTAACCTTAAACCTAACCCTAAACCTAACCCAAACACGAACCCTAACATAAACCCTAAACCAAAATTTAAACCTAACACAAAACCTAACCCTAACCCTAACCCTAACCCTAAGCTAACCCTAACGCTAATATTAACCCATAGGCAAAACCAAACCTTATTGCTAATCCTAACCGTAATCCTATTGCTAAACCTAACCCTAACCCGAAACCTAACGTGAACCCTAACAGAAACCCTAAACCTAACTCTAACCCAAAGCCTAACACTAACCCTAACCCTAATCCTTACCCTAACTCTAACCCTAATCATAACCATAATTGTAACCCTAACACAAACCCTAACCCTAACAATAACCATAACACTAACCAAAACCAATTCTTAACCCTAAACCTAACATAACCCTAAACCTAAACCTAACCCTAAAACTAACCTTAACCCTAAACCTAAACCTAACTTTAACACTAACTCAAACCCTAATGCAAACCCTTAGCCTAAATCTAACCCTAACTCAAACCCTAACCCAATCCTAACCCTAACCCTAACCCTAACCCAAATCCTAACTGTGACTGAAACCCTAACCCTAACACAACCCCTAAACCAAACCCTAGCAAGAACCTTAACCCTAATCCTAAAACTAACCCTAACCTTAAAGCTAACCCTAACACAAATTCTAACCATAACCATAACGCTAGCCCTAACACTTACCGTAAACCTAAACCTAAACCTAACACAAACCTGAACACTAATCTTAACACTAGCCCTAAAACTAATCCTAATCCTAAACCTAACCCAAATCCTAACTCTAGCCGTAACCTTAACCCTGATCATAACTCTTACCCTAAATCTAACCCTAACACTAACACTAACATTATCCTTAAAACTAACCCTAACCCTACCCCTAAACCGTACATGAACTTTGACCCTAACCCAAACACTACCATAACACTAACCCTAACCCTAACATTTACCCTAACAGTTACCCTAACCCTAAGCCTAGTCCTAACCCTAACCCTAACACAAACCCTAACACTAACCATAACAAAACCCTAACTTAATACTAACACTAACCCTATCCTAACTCTAACCCTACCTTAACCTTAAACCCTAAAACTAACCTTAACATTAACCCTAACACTAACACTAAACCTAACCCTAACCCTAAATCAATCTCTAACACAAACCCTACCCCTACCCCTAACTCTAACCTAATTCTAACCATAACCCTAACCTGAATCCTAAATGTAACCATAACCCTAACCTGAACCAAAACCTTAACCTGAACACAATTCCAAAACCTAACCCTAATACTAACTCTAACCGTTACCCTAAACCTAACACTAACCCTAATGCTAACTCCAACCCTTACCTAATACTAAACTTAACTGTAACCCTAACCCTAACACTACCCCTAAATCGTTACCCTAATCCTTTCAATAACTCTAACAATAACCTTAACCCTAACACTTACTCTATACTTAAACCTAACCCTAACTCTAACACTTACCTTAACCCTAAACCTAACCCTAACCCTTACACTAACCCTTACAGTTACCCTAATTCTAAACCTAACCCTAACACAAACCCTAACCCTAACCCTAAAATGAACCTTAACCCTAAATCTAAACCAAACACTAACCCTAACCCTAAACAAACCCTAACCCTAAACATAACACTAACACTAATCCTAACCCTAAACCTAAACCTTTCACTCATCCTAACCCTAACTGTAACTGTAACACTAATACCAACTGTAACTCTAACCCTAACCCTAACACTTACCCTCAACCTATACCTAACCCTAACCCTAACCCTTACAATAACCCTAACAATAATCTTCAACCTAACACTTACTCTAACCTTAACCCTTTACCTAACACTTACCCTATCCCTAAACCTAACCCTAACCATAACACAAACCCTAACCCTTATCCTAACACTAATCCTAACTCAAATCCTAACCGTAACACTAAAATGAACCTTAACCCTACCCTAACCCTAACCCTAACCTACCATAAACCTAACCCTAAACATAAACCTTAACCCAACACTATCCTAATCCTAATCTGAAACCTAACCCTAACCTTAACCCTAAACCTGACACTAACTCTAACCCTAACCTTAACTCTAACCCCAACACTAAACCTAACCCAAACCATATACCTACACCTTACACTAATCCTAACCCTAATTCTAACACTAATACTAACTGTAACTCTAACCCTAACACTAACCCTAACTCTCACCATAAACCTAACCCTAAATCTGACACCAAACCTAACCATAACCCTTAAACTTACCCAACCCTAAACCTAAACCTAACTCTAACCCTAAACCTAATCCTAACCATAACACTAACAGTAACCCTAACACAAACCTAACCCTAATTATAACACTAACCCCAACCTAAACCTAACCCTAACCTAACCCTAACCCTAAACATAACACTAAAACTAAACTTAACCTAACCCTAAACTGAACCCTAAACCTAACACTAAATCTAACCCTAACCCTAACCCTAACCCTAACAAAAACCCTAACCCTATCCCTAACTCTAACCCGAATTCAAAGCCTAAGCCTAACCCTTACACTAACCCTACCCCTAACACTTAACACTAATTCTAACTGTAAATCTATCCCTAACCCTAACACTAACCCTAAACCTAACCCTAACATGAAAACCAACCCAAACCCTAATCGTAATTCTAACACTAACCTAAAAAATATCCCTAATCCCAACATTATCCCTAACTCTAACTCTAACACTGACACTTACCCTATTCCTAAATCTGACACTAACCCTGACACTAACCCTAACGCTAAGATGAACCATAATCCTAACCCTAACACTAAAAATAACCCTAACCCTAACCCTAATCCTAACAGTAACCCTAAACCTAACTTTAACTCTAACACTAACTCTAACACTAACCCTAACCCTAATTCTAACCGTAAATCTAAAACTTACCTTAACCCTAAACCTAACAACAACCCGAACACTTACCCTAAACCTAACCCTAAATTTAACCCTAACACAAACCCTTACTCTAACCCTAAGCTTAACCTAACCCTAACCCTAAGCCTAACCCTAACCCTAACACTAACCCTAACCCTAACTCAAAATATAACCATAACCCTAACACTAACTCTAACCGTTAAGGAACCCTAACCCTAACCCTAAACTAACACTAGCCATAACCCTAACCCTAACAATAACACTAAACCTAACACTAAACCCATTGCTAATTTTAACCCTAACCCTAACCCTGACACTAACACTAACCCTAACTGTAACACTAAACCTAAAACTAACCTTAATCCTAAGTCTATCGCTAACCCTAACTTTAACCCTAAACCTAAAACTAATGCTAACCCAAACACTAAACCTATCCTTAAACCTAACCCTAAATATAACACTAACAGTAACCCTAACCCTAATTTTAAACATAACCATAACCCTAATACGAACCCTAACACAATCCCAAACCTATCCCTAACCCTAACCCTAAAACTAACCCTAACACTATTCCTAACCCAAATACTAACACTATCATTAATTCCATCCCTAACACTATTCCTACTCTGAAACCTAATCTAACACTAACCCTGACCCAAACACTAACATTAACCCTAACACTAACACTAACCTAACCCTAAACAAAACCCTAAATCTAACCCTAATCCTTTCTGTAACCCTAACACTAACCCTAAACCTAACCTTAAATTAAATCCTAACCCTAACCCTAAAAAAACCCTAACTATAACCAACACACTAAAACTAACTCTAAATTCAACCCTAACTTTAAAACTAACACTAACCCTATTTCTAACCCTTTGGCTAACACTAACCATAACCCTAAAACTAACACTAACACTAACCCTAAACCTAACCCTAACCCTAACCATAACACTAACCAAAACCCTAACTCTAATACTAAATCTAAACCTATCACTAACCCTAAAATTATCCTTAATCCTAATCCTAACCCTAACTCAAACACTAACACCAAACCTAAACCTAAACCTAACCCTAACACTCATGCTAAACCTAACCCTAACATGAACCCTAACCCTAACCCTAAAACTTACCCTAACTGTAGACATAACCCTAACACTAACCCTAATCCTAACACTAAAATTATACCTAACCCTAACCCTTACACTAAACATAACCATTAACCTAATCCTAACACTACCCCTAACACTAACTCTAACACAAATTTTAACACTAACACTAACCCTAAATAAAAACCTAATCCTAACCGTAACCCTAGCCCTAACCCTAACCCAAACCAAACCATCACTCAAACCCTAACCCTAACCCTAACACTAAACCTAACCTTAACATGCACTCTGACACTAAACCTAACCCAAACCCTAACACTAACCTTAACCCTAACCCTAACATTAACCATAACACTAACCCTAAACCTAACCTTAACCCTAACATTAATCCTAACTCTAACTCTAAACCTAACACTATGATGAACCTTACCCCTAACCATAACACTAATGCTAACCCTAACCCTAACCCTAAACCTAACCCTAACACTAATTCTAAACCTATCACTAACCATAAACCTAACACTAATCCTTACACTAACACTAACCCTCACTCTTACCCTAGCAGAAAACCTAACACTAACCCTAACTGTAACACTAACCCTAATGCAAACCCTAACATTAACACTAATCCTAACAATAACTCTAATCCTTAAGGTAATCCTAAAACTAACACTAACCATAACCTTAATCCCAATACAAACTTTAACCCTAACCCTAACGCTAATCCTAACCACAACACTAACCCTAACACTAATTATAATCCCAACACAAACAATAACCCTAAACCTAACAGTAACCCTAACCCATACATTAAAACTAACACTAATTGTAACCATAATCCAAATACTAACCCTAAAATTTAATCTAACCCTAATTCTAACCCTAACAATAATGTTAAACCTAACCCTAACCCTAACACTAACCCTAGCCCTAACCCTAACTGAAATTCTAACTTCAACCCTAACCCTAATCCTAACCATAACACAAACCCTAACCCTAAGCATAACGGAAACCTAACCCTAACCAAAACCTAACACTAACACAAACCCTTAATCTATCCCTAATACTAACCCTAAACCTATCCCTAACACTAACCATACCCTAATCTTAACCCTAATGGTAAGAAAATCCTTAACCCTAAACCTATCAATAACACTAACCCTAAAACCATCCCTAACCCTAACACTAAACTTAACCCTAATCTTAACCCAACATTAACAATAACCCTAACCCTAACCATAAACATAACCCAAACACAAACCCTAAACCCAATCATAATCCTAACCCTAACACTAACCCTAAGCCTCACCTTAACCCTAACCCTAACCCTAACACTAACCCTAAGCCTCACCTTAACCCTAACCCTAACCCTAACACTAACTCTAAATCTAATTCTAAAACTGTCCCTAAACCTAACTCTAACACTTTCCCAAACACTAATCCTACCCCTAACCCTAACCCTAACCCTAACCCTAAACCTAACATAACTCTAACTCTCATCCTAAACCGTATTGTAACCCAAACTATAACACTAACCATAACCCCAACACAAACCCTAACCCTAAACCTAACACTAACCCTAACACTAACCCTAACCCTACCTCTAACACTAAAACTAACTCTAATTGTAACCATAACCCTAACTCTAACCCTAACCCTAAAACTTATGTTAACCCTAATTCTAACCCTAACCCTAACATTAAACCTAAACCTAATTCTAATACTAACCCTAACCCTAAACCTAACCAAAATTATAACCCCTACCCTAACCCTAACTCTAACCCTAACTGTAACAAAAAACCTAACCCGAACCCTAATCATAACCAAAACCTGACCCTAGCCAAAACCTAACCTAACACTAACCCAAACACTTACCCTATCCCTAACACTAACCCTAACCTTAAACTTATCCCTATCACTAACCTCACCCTATCCTTAAACCTAACGGTTAGAAATACCTTAACCCTTAACATAACAATAATATTAACCATAAAATTCTCCCTATCTCTAACACTAATCCTAACCCTAAACTTAACTCAAACACTAACAATAACCCTAACACTAACCCTAACCTAACCCAAACACAAATTCTAAACCTAACCCTAACCCTAACCCTAACTCTATCTCTAACCCTAACCCTAACCCTACCCTAACACTAACCCAGAGCCTCAACTTAACTCTAACCCTAACACTAACCCTAACCCTAATTCTAACACTATCCCTAAGCCTAACCCTAATACTAACCCCAAAACTAATCCTAACACTAACCGTGACCCTAAACGTAAACCTAACCCAAATCATAAACCTAACCCTAAACCTAACACCAACACTAATCTTAAACCTAACACGAACCTTAACCCTAACCCTAACCCTAAACATAACACTTACCCTCAAACTAACCATAAACCTAACACTAAACCTATCCTTAACCCTAACCCTAACCCTAACATTAAACCTAACACTAACCCTAAACCTAACCCCAACCCTAAGCCTAAAGTAACCCTAACCATAATGATAACCATAATCCTAACACAAACCCTAACTCAAAACATAACCCTAACCCTAACATAATAGTAACCCTAACTGTTTCCTCACTTTAAACCTAACCATAATCCTAACATTAAACCTAACACTAACCTTAGCCCTAACACTAACAGTAACCCTAACCCTAACCCTAACCATAACACTAACCCTAAACTCAACCATATCCCTATTACTAACTCAAACCCTAACCCTAACCCTAACCCTAACTCTATCCCTAACCCTAACCTTAAACCCGACACTAACACTAACCCTAACCCTAACACTAACCCTGACCCTAAACCTAACTCTAACCCTAACCCTAATGTAACCCTAACCCTAACCCTAAAAAAACCCTAAACCATACCCTAACCCTAATCTTACCCTAACCCCAACCTTACATAACCCTAACCGTAACCCTAACTCTAAAACTAACACTAATTCAAACCCAAATCTTAACACTAACCCTTACCCCAAACCTAACCCTATTCTAACCTAACCCTAACCCGAAACCTAACACTAACCTTAACTCTACCTATACCCTAAGACTAACATTAACCCTAACTCTAACCCTAACCCTAACTGTAACCCTAACACTAACCCTAAGCCTCACTCTATACCTAATACTAACCATAAAACTATCCTTAACCCTGACCCTAACACAAACCCTAAACCTAATTCTAACCCTATCACAAATGATAACTCTAACACAAACACTAATTCAAATACTAACCCTAATGCTAAAACTAACTCTATGACTAATCCTAACCCTAACTTTAAACCTAGCCTTGATCCTAACCATAACCCCAACCCTAAACCTAACCCTTATCTAAACATAACTGTAACCCTAACCCTAACAATAAAACTAACCTAAACCCTAATCTGAATCCTAACCCTAACTCTCAGCGTAACCCTAACACTAATGTAACCCTAACCCTAACCCTAATTTTAATACTAACACAAACCATAACACAAACCATAACCCTATACCTAACCTAACCCTAAACCTAACCCTTACATAACCCTAACCCTTACCCTCACCCAAAACCTAACACTAACCCGCCCCTAACTCTAATGCTAAACCTAATACTAACTCTAATTCAAACACTAACACTAACCCTAAACCTAACTATAACCTTAACCGAAACACTAATGCTAACCCTAACCCTAACCTTAACACTAACCCTAACACTAACTCTAACCCTAACACGAACCCTAACTCTAACCCTAACCACAACCTAAACACTAGACATAACCCTAACAGTTAACCTAATCCTAAACCTAAACCTAACCCTAATTTTAACCCTAACCATAACACTAACCTAACACTAACACTAACCCTAACCCTAACCCTAACTCTAACCGTCATCCTAATCCAAAACCTAACACTAACCCTAACCCTATCCCTAACATGAACCTTTATCCTAATCATAACCCGAACACAACCCTAACACTAACACTCTCAGGAATAGTTACCCTAATCAAACATAATACTAACCCTAAACTAAACACTAACCTTAACCTAACTCTAACCCTAACCCTAACCACAACCCTAATCCTAATCCTAAAGCTAACCCTCAACATAACCCTTACCCTAATCCAAATACTAACCATAACTCAAACACTAAACCTAACCTTAACCCATATCCTAAATGTGACTCTAAACCTAACCCTTATCCTAACCCTAACCCTAACACTAAATATAAATCCATCCCAAACACTAACCCTAAACATAACTCTAACCCTAATCTTAATCATAACACTAAACTTAACCCTCATCCTAACACTAACCCTAACCCTAAACCTAACCCTAACACTAACCCTAACACCCTAAAACTAAACCTAATAAAATCCTTAACCTTAATCCTAAAATGAACCATAAATCTCACCCTAACCCTAATTTAACCAAACCCTAACCCTAACCTAACACTAATCTTAACCCTAACCCTAACCCTACTACTAATCTTAAACCTAACCATTACCCTAACCCTAACCCTAACCCTAATCCTAACCTTTATCATAACCCCAAATGTAACCCCAACTCAAACCTTAATCCTAAAGCTAAAACTAACCTAAAACCTAACCTAACTCTAACGTAACCCTAACCCTAAAACTAAAACTACCTCTGACCTTAACCGTAACCCTAACACTAAACATAACCATAATCCTAACTGATACCATAAACCTAACCCTTACTCTAACCCTAACAGCAAACTATCCCTAACGCTAACACTAACCCTAACACTAACACTAACCCTAACTTTAACTCTAACACTAACCATAACCCTAAAACTAACCCTAACCCTACTACTACCACTAACAATAACCCTAATCCTAAACCTAACTCTAACTCTCACCCTAATTCTAACCATAAGCTAACACTAAACCTAACCCTAATCCTTACAATAAACCTTAACCTAAATAAAAGCCTAAACATAACACTAACCATAACCCAAACCTTAAAACTAAAGGTAACACTAACCCTAACCTTAACTTTAACATGAACCCCAAACCTAATCCTAATCCTAACCTAAACCTAATCCTAAACATAACCCTAACACTAACCCTAACCCTAACCCTGACCCTATCTTAAACTCTAACTCACCTAACTCTAACCCTAATCCTAACCGAAACCGGAACCTTAAATATAATCCTAAGAGTAACCCTAAGACAAATCCTAACCTTAAAGCTAAACCTAACCCTAACCCTAAAACTTACCTTAACTTTTAAGCTAACCCTAAACCTAACACTAACACTAACCCTAACCCTAAACCTAAACCTAATCCTAACCATAACACTAACCCTAACCCTAATCCTAACCCTATCCCTAACCCTAACTCTAACCCTATTCCTAACGGATCACTAACACTAACCCTAACTCTATCCCTTAACCTAAACCCAACCCTGACCCTAACTCTAATAATAACCCTAACCTTTTCCTAACCCTAACCCTAACACTAACCTTAGCCTTAACCCTAACACTATCCCTAAACCTAACCCCAACACAAACCCTAAAACTTACCATAACACAAACCCTAACACTAACAGGAACTTTAACTCGAACACCAATGCTAGTCCTAAACCTAAACCTAATCCTAACAATAACCCTAATCCTAACTCTATCCATAACCCTAACACTTACCCTAACCCTAACCCTAATCTAACACTAACCCTAAGCCTCACCATAACTGTAACCATAACCCTAACACTAACCCTAAATCTAACCCTACATGAACACTAAATCCAAGTCAACACTAACCACAAAACTAAAATTAACCATAACCCCAAACGTAACAATAACCCTAACTCTATCCCGAAACCTAACCCTTACACTAACCATAACCCTAACTCTAAAATGAATCCTAACCATAACTGTAAACCTAACACTAACACTCACCCTAACCCTAAAACTAACCATAACCCTAACATTAAACTTAAACCTAACCCAAACCCTAACCCTAACACTAACTCTAATGCTAACTCTAACCTAACCCTAACCCTAACCCTAAAACTAACGTTACCCTAACACCAAACCTAACCATAAACCTAACACAAACCCTATAGCAAAATATAACCCTAACCATAACCTAACATTATCCCTAACCCTTAGCTAACCCTAACCCTAACACGAACACTAACCCTAACCCTAATATAAAACTAACCATAAACCCAACACTAACCCTGTCACTAACCCTATACCTAACCCTAACCCTAACTCTAACACTATCCCTAACTCTAACACTATACCTAACCTACCCATAACTCTAACACTATACCTAACCTACCCATAACCATAAAACTAACCCTAACCATAAACCTACACCTCACTCTAACCCTCTTCCTAAACATAACCCTACCTGTAACAGTAACCCTAACTCTAACCCTAACACTAACCCTAAATCTATGTATAAAACTAACCCAAACACTAATCCTAAACCTAAACATAACCCTAAACGTAACACTAACCCTAAACCTAATCCTAACACTAAAACTATCTTTTAACCCATCCCTTACAGAAAACCTAAACCTAAACATTACCCTAACACAAACCATAATTTTACCATAACACTAACCTAACACTAAACATAACCCTAACCCTATCGCTAATTCTAAAACTAACCCTAACCCTAACCTGAACCCTAACCCTAACTCTAACCCAAAAACTAACATTAACCCTAACTCTAACCCTAACATTAACCAAATCCTAACCCTAATGTAACACTAATTCTATCCCTAACCCTAACCATAAAAGTTACCCTAAACATACCCCTAACCCTAACACTATCCCTAACTGTAACTGTAACACTAACTGTAACACTAATCCTATCACTAACCCAACAGAAACCCTAAACCTAAACCTTACCCTAACACAAAACATATTCCTGAACCTAACACTAATATTAACACTAACCATAATCCTAAATCTAACTCTAAACTAACTCTAAACCTAACCCAAACCCTAACTCTAAATGTAAAGCTAAAACTAACCCTAATCATAACCCTAATCCTAATTCCAAAACTAAATCTAACACTAACTTTATCCCTAACCATAACACTAACCCTAACCTTAACCCTAGCCCTATCCTTAAACCTATCCCTAACCCTAACACTATACCTAACCCTTACCCTAACACAAACACTAAAGGTAACCCAAAACTTAATCCTATCCCAACACTATCCCTGACACTCACACTATCACGAACCTTATACCTAACACTAAAACGAACCCTAAACCTAACCCTTACACTAACCCTAATGCTCACCATAATCTTAACCCTAATCCTAAAACCAACACTAAACATAACACTAACAATAACCCTAACCTTAACCCTAAATCTATCACTAACCATAACCCTAACACTTACATGAAATCCAAATATAAACCTAACACTAAACTGAACCCTAACCCTAACCCTAACCCTAACCCTAACCCTAATCCTAACCCTAACACTAATCCTAACCCTAACCCTAACCATAACCCTAAACCTGAACTAACCCTACCACTAACCCTAACCCTAAACCTAAAATTATCCCTAACTCTAACCCTAAATCAAACCCTAATTCCAAACACAACCCTAACCCTAACCCTTACTGAAACATAATATTAACACTAATGATAAAAATAACCCTTAACTTAACCCGAACCCTAACCCTAACTCTCATCCTAATGCTAACCCTAAAACTAACATTAGCCCTAGTCATAACCCTAACCCTAACTTAAACCTAACATTATCCCTAATCTTAACCCTAACATGAATCTTAACCCTAAACCTAACATAATCCTATACCTAACCCTATTTCTAACACTAAACCTAACCTTAATATTAACCCTACCCTAACACTAACTCTAACTGTAAACCTAACACTAACCTAACACTAATTGTAACCCTAACCCTAACTCAAACCCTAATCCTTACCATAACCATAACACTAACCATAACCCTAAACCTAACCCTAACCTTAAAACTCACTCTAAAACTAACACTAAACCTAAAACTAACCCTAACAATAAACCTAACCATAACCTTAACACTAACCCTAAACCTAATATAAACCTTACCCCAACACTAATCCTAAACTTTACCATGACCCTAACTGTAACACTAACACTAAGCCTCACACTAAAGTTAAACACAAACCTAACACAAAGCCTAATCCTAAACATAACACGAATTCTAACACTAAACCTAACACTAACCCTAACCCGAACACTAACCCTAATCTAACCCTAACCCTAACACTAAACCTAAACCTACCTCTAACCCTAACACTAACCCTAAACCTAACACAAATCCTGACATAACCCTAACCCTAACCCTTACCTAACAATAACTTAACCCTAACTCTAACCCTTACCTAACCCTAACCTTAACCTTAAAACTTACGCTAACTCTATCACTAACCCTAAGCCTAAACCTAATCCTAAACCTAACATGAACCATAACACTATCCCTAACACTAACGCTAACACTAACCCTAAACCTCACTCTAACCCTAACACTAACCCTAACCCTAAAATTAACACTAACACTAACCCTAACCCTTACACTAATTCTAACACTAATACTAAATTTATTGCTAACCAGAACCCTAACCCTAAACATAACACTAATCCTAATTTTAACCCTAATTGAATCACTAACCCATACCTATCCCTAACCATAACACTATTCCTAATCCTAACCCTAAACATAATCCTAACACTAATCCTAACCCTAAATTTAACCCTACCACTATCCCTAACAATAATTCTAACCCTTACACTATTTCTAAACCTAAGGTTAAACCTAACCCTAAACCGAACACTAACCCTAACACTAAACCTAACACTAACCCTAACCCTAACCCTAACTCTAACCCTAATACTAACAGTAAGGCTAACCCTAAACCTAAACCAAACACAAAACCTAAACCTAACCCTAACCTTAACGCTAACACAAATCCTAACCCTAACCCTAACACTAATCCCAAAACTAACCCAAACCCTAACCCTAACCCTAACACTAACCCAAACCCTAACCTTAACCCTAACCCTTACATTTAAACTAAACCTAATCCTTCACTGAAACATAAAACTAACACTAACCTTAACCATAACCCTAACACTATCTCTAAACCTACCCCTAACCCTAACACTATTCCTAACCCTAACACTAACACTAACACTAACAATAAGCCTAACCTTAACGCTAACCCTAACCCTAATCCTAACACTAACCCTAACTTACTCCTAACGTGAACCCTAATCCTAACCCTACCACTAACGATAATCCTAACTGTAACCCTAATGCTGACACTAACCCTAAATCTAACCCTAACCCAAATGCTATCCCTGTCTCTAACCATAACACTAACCCTAACCCTAACCCTAACCCTAAACCTGAACCTAAACCTAACCCTCACCCTAACCCTAACACAAACACTAACCCTAACCCTAACCCTAACCCTAAGTAAACCTAACCCTAACCCTAACACTAACATGAATCCTAACCCAAACTCTAACCCTACCCTAACACAAACCTTAACCTAAACCTCACTGTAACATAACCCTAACCATAAACCTAAATGTAACCCTAACCCTAATCCTAATCATAACACTAACCCTAAACCTAACACAAAACTTAGCCCTAACCCTAGCCCTAAGCCTAACACTCACCAAAACTCAAACCCTAAAACTAACCGTAACCCTAACCCTAATCCTAAACATTACACTAACCCTAATCCTAACTCTAACACAAACTCTATCTCTAACCCAAACAGTGACCCCAAACTTATCCTAAACCTAACCCTAACCCTAACCCTAAACCTGACCCTAACAATAACACTAACCCTAACCCAAAATCTAACACAAACTCTAACCCTAACCCTAACCCTAACACTAACCCTAATCCAACCCTAACACTAACCCTAAAACTAACCCTATCATTAATTGTAGTGCAAACCCAATCACTAACACTTCTAACACGAACCCTATCCCTAACACAACCCTAACCCTATCCCTAACACTAACCCTAAAACTAACCAAAATCCTAACACTAAACCTAACCCTAACTATAATCCTAACATTAACCGTAACCCTAACTCAAACCCTAAACCTAACACAAATTCTAACCCTACCCTAACACAAACACAAACACTAACCCTAAAACTAACACTAATCCTAACCCTCACTCCATCCCTAAATCTAACACTAAATCTAAACTTAACCCTAACCCTAACCCTAACCCTTACTCTAACCCTAACCCTAACACTCAACCTTGCTGGGAGCCATTAGCCAAGTAGGTATGACAATTTCCTTGCCAGCGTACCCCATGTTGCTTATGGACATTTTGCAGTGACATTGCAGTTAGGTGACCTTGCTCAAGGACCAGGGCGGATCCGGGATTAGGGTGTTCCTGGTTTAGGATAATCGGGTTTAGGGCATTCCAGGTTTAAGATTATTCCTGCTGGGAATAGGGCGTATCCTGCTGCCTGAGTTCCCCTTGAGTTCTCTCGGGATTCAGACAGTATTTTTTGGGAGACAGAAGCCCAGTGGATTTGGGCAGAGAACGTGGATTTCCCCAGAACGTGATTGTAGACGGCTGGTGTGAGTTTGGGAATAAAGAGTTGCTGTTTGAATCTACAAGCTGTGTGGTGGCTCGTGATTCTGTGCCCAGCCAGACTGCGGCATTTGTGCCCAGCCAGACTGCGGCACAACCTAACCCTAACCCTAACCCTAATGCTAACCCTAATTCTAAGAATAACCCTAACCCTAAATCTAACCCTAAACCTGACACAAACCCTAAGTCCAACCCTAAACCTAACCCTAACACAAACAATTAACCTAACCCTAACCCTAACCCTAACCCGACTTCTAACCCTAAAACTACTTCTAACACTAACACTAACACTAACCCTAAATCTCACTCTAACCCTAACTCTAACCCAAACCCTAAATTTAAGCAGAACCCTAACCCTAACACTGATCCTAACCTAACCATAACTCTAACCCTAACACTAATCCTAACCCTAACCCTAACACAACCTGAACACTAACCCTGACACTTACCCAAACCCTATCACTAACCCTAACCATAACCTTAACCCTAATTGTAACCCCAAACAAATGCTAATTCTAACTGTAATCCCAACCTTAACAGCAACCCTAACATTAACACTAACCCAAACCCTCAAACGAACCCTAACCCTAACCCTAACCCTAATACAAAACCTAACTGTAACCCTAAACCTAACCATTCACTAACCATAACCCTATCCCTAACACTAACCCTAACGGTATCCCTAACACTAACACTAAATGTAAACCTTAACCCAACCCTAATCCTAATCCCAACCCTAACCTTAACACTAACCCTAATCCTAAACCTAATCCTAACCCTAACATTAACCCTAATTTTTACCCTAACACTAACTATAATACTAACCCTAACCCTAATCCTAACTCTAACAATAACCCTAACCCTAACCCTAACACTAACCCTAACCCTACACCTAACCCTAACACTAACTCTAACTCTAAACCTTACTGTAATCCTAACACTAAACCTAACCCTAAATATAACCCTAATCCTATTCGTAACCCTAACACTAACCCTAACCCTAACTCTAACAAAACCCTACCCCTAAAATTAACCCTAATAAAAACCCTAACTCTATTCCTAACACTAAACCTAACTCTAAACCTAACCCTAACTCTAACCCTAATTCTAAAACTAACCCTATCCCGAACACTAATTTTAACACTAACCCTAAACCTAACCCTAAAACTAACCCTTACCCTAACACTAATCCTAAACCTAACACTAACTCTGAACCTATCCCTACCCCTAATACTATAATTACACCTAAACCTGACCCTAACACAAACACTAACACAAACATAACCTTAAACCTAAACCTAAATCTAATACTCACCCTAACACTAACCCTAACACTAACAGTAACCATAACAATAACCCTAACACTAACACTAACCCTAACCCTAATCTTAACTATTATCTTAACCATAACACTAAATCTAACCCCAACCCTACCCCTAATTCTAACAGTAACCCTTACCCTAAACTTAATCCTAACACTAACCTTAACACAAAATTTAACACTAACATTAACCCTAACCCTCTCCTAATCCTAACTGTAACATTAACACTAACAATAACCCTAATCCTAATCCTAACTCAAACTCTAAACTTAAACCTAACACTAACCCTAACCCTAGCATGAACCCTAATAATAACCCTTACCCTAACACTAACCTTTACCCTAAACCTAACCCTGTCACTAAATGTAACCCTAACCATTACACTAATCAAAAAACTAACCCTAAACCTAACCCCAAGCCTAACACTAACTCTAAACTTATCCCTATCCCTAACACTATAAGAAACCCTAACCCTAACACTAACAAAAACACTGACACTAAACCTAACCCTAACCGTATCCCTCACCCTAACCCTAATCCTAAACCTAACACTTACCATAACCCTAACACTACCCGAACACTAATTCTAACCCTAAAACTAACCCATGCCGCAGTCTGGCTGGGCACAAATCACGAGCCACTGAAGCAGGAACAAACTTTATTTTTAAACTGCAGGAAAACACTTCACACAGCTCCCGGGGAATCCTCCCGAACGCGCCAGGAGGCTTGTCCAGGAACCCCCAGCCGGAAATATCTCTCCCGGAAATCCCTCCTCCTGCACTTCCCCAACCAATGGGAACTCTCGGGGAATCCCCGGAAATCCCCATGAGAACTCCAAAATAGTGCGAGAACTCAAAAGTTGCGGCAGAGGCGGATAGTAACGCCTCGCCTGTCAATCAATACTGTTGGCAAAATGCCAGGGGCCATACAGACTCGGCCATGGCTCTCAGCATCTCCCCCTTTTTGTTTAATTAAACAACAAGCAATGTGGCTTAGGGACCATGCCTGTTAGGCAGTCCAATTCAACATATGGTCCTTACCCGTCATCGGATGAACTGACATCTAGGCGTCAGCCTCCTGTCTTAGGTTGGTACCACTGCAATTGGATCATACCCGTCACTGACTACCGGTCCAGCATACAGCCATACTTGTGGATAGGCCTTTGCACCAGTGGGGGGGTGAGGTTCTTTGCCTCACCTCTGTTGGCCCCCAAATTTTAGACCATCACTAGTAGAAGGGAGGAGGATGCAAAATGCCATGACACTAAGCCAAATGAGGGCTCATTTGAAAAATTGTACCACTGGTGACACCATCAGCAAAAATACTCCAGCACTACCACAATTTGCTGTACCAACAGATAGTTCACAATGCATACACGTGATACATAGTCCAGGCAAGGTCTGCAAGCAATTCAAAGCAGAGGAATCTTTCAATATGTCCATTTCCTCCCAAAGTAAATCAACTCCTTAATTGAGCATTACTTGTTGAGTTATTATTCATTGATGCATCAGTTTTTACAGTTTGTTGTGATAACTATCAAAGAAGCTGTAGTTTGGTTTTATCTTTTTCTTCACCGGCACTGGGATGAAGATAGGAATTCTGGCAATGATGCTAAGAAAAAAATTATGTAACATTCCAACAGGCACTAAGAAAACAATTTTTTGAACAATTTACATTATCCTGAACAGAATTATTAAATATAATGAGAAGGAAAGGTGAAAGTAAACAAACAGATCTGTTAACCTTCTTATTTGTTCACATATTAAAACAATTTTCAACAGCTGTTTACCCAATCTAAATTAAACCATTAAAATCACGTGAATAAAAAAATTCGGATCCATTTATTCATGAGTGCTCCTCATATATGATATATGGACATACGCACATACAGACATACAACACAAAACAGAAGTGTGCACACATAACATACAACACATAAGACAATAGTAAAGGCCTTGTAGCTTTACCTAGGTGAAATCTCCATTGCAATGCTTAAAAACTCCACAGTCAAAAAATAAAACTGATCAGAAAAACATTAACCTAGGTCTGTATGAGCTCAAAAATAAAATAGAACTTTATGATGTGGGAAAAGGCAAATAATAAAATAAATATTGAAAAAAGCATCCTGGTTAATCACTGTCGCAGATGTAAGAATAGCCAAACTGGAGTTCTGGATATCAGCTGTTATGGATTTGAGTCAAATCATCTTCCTTTTGGCCTGTAGAAATTGTTTTAGTTAATCTCTCTGGAATCCAAATCGGCTGCTGTTCTCCCTGTGGAAAAACACAAACAGAACCCCGACTCCAGACAATCACTGGGTCAGGACCTTTCCATTGTCCTGTTAGAATATCCTTCCAAAGTACCTTAGGCTTATGTACATTTTTTGGACACATATGCCTTTCCGCAGCACTAAGCCATGAGGAATCCAAATTTAAAAAGTTTAGAGTAAAAAGGGTTATTTTAAGTTTATCTTTGGGTGACATATACCCCTTTCCAATTCCCTCTTTTTGCTTTAGTAAGTACATTTTAATAGTTTGATGAGCTCTTTCAACTATGCCTTGTCCCTGTGGATTGTATGGAACTCCTGTTATATGAGTAATGCCAAATGATGAGCAAAATTGTTTAAAAGAGGTAGAAGTATAACCAGGACCCTTATCTGTTTTTAACTGTTTTGGAATGCCCACAGTGGCAAAATTTTGTAAGCAATGAGCTATAACATCTTTAGTTTTTTCTCCGGCATGAAGGGAGCCCATCAAAAATCCGGAAGAAGTATCAACTGTAACATGCAAATATTTTAATTTTCCAAATTCTGGCAAGTGTGTGACGTCCATCTGCCAAATATGGTTAGGTATCAGTCCTCTAGGATTGACTCCAAGATTAACTTGTGGTAAAAAGGTCACACAATTTTGACATTGTTTTATTATTTGTCTAGCTTTTTCCTTAGTTATTTTAAAATGCTTTTGTAAAGTATTAGCATTGACATGGAACCTTTTATGAAAATGTGTAGCTTCTTCTAGTGTAGAGAAAATATGTATGTCATGTGTAGTTTTATCTGCTAAATCGTTGCCCAAACTAAGGGCTCCAGGCAATCCTGTATGTGCTCTGATACGTCCTATAAAGAATGGATCTTTTCTGTCCCAGATTACACTTTGTATAGCAGAAAACAAAGAGAAAACAGTAGAGGAAGGGGAAATCCTGCCAGCATCTTCAAGGGATACTATAGCATTAACTACATACTGACTATCAGAGAATAAATTAAATACAGAATCTTTAAACATCACAAAAGCTTGTAAAACTGCATTAAGCTCTACCTTTTGAGCTGATTGTTTGGGTACTAAAAATGTAAAAGTTTGATCAGGGGTAACTACTGCTGCTGTACCATTATTTGACCCATCAGTGAATACATTTGGAGCATTCATGATAGGGGTTTTTCTTGTCATTTTTGGAAAAACTACAGGATGCGACGACCAAAAAGACAACAAAGGATTAGATGGTAAGTGATTATCAAATGAAACATTAGATTTACACATGATTATTGCCCAAGTATTTAACTCATTAGCTAACTCATCAATTTGATCCATAGTATATGGAGTAATAATTTTATTGGGAGAAATTCCAAACACTCCCTTTGCTGCTTTTATTCCTTTGAGTATTAATTGTCCTACAGCCTCAGGATACCTAGTAAGAATAGTGTTAGGAGAATAAGATAAATGTATCCACAATAATGGACCTTCTTGCCAAAATACTCTGGTAGGAATATTTTTTTGTTGGTATTACAATAAATAATAAAGGCAAAGTTATATCAATTCTATCCAAATGCATATTTTCCATATATGTTTCAATAATTTTTAATGCCTTTCTTGCTTCAGGCGTTAACATGCGGGGTGAATTTGGATCTGATGGACCTTTTAGGATATCAAATAAAGGTCCCAACTCTCCTGTTGGTATGCCTAGATAAGGCCTTATCCAATTTATGTCTCCTAATAACTTTTGAAAGTCATTAAGTGATTTGAGTTGATCTACTCGTACTTGAATTTTTGGTGGATGGACCATGGTTGAGGATAATAGAACTCCTAAATAATTAATTGGAAAATTTAATTGTACTTTATCTATTGCTATCTCTAGATTATAATTTTTTAATAAATTTGTAAGTGTGGCATAACATTCTAGCAATGTGTTTTTATCTTTGTGTGCTAACAATACATCATCCATATAGTGAAATATTTGTAGTTTAGGATTTTGATTTCTAAGTGGCTGGATTGCTTTGTTAACATAAATTTGACACATAGTTGGGCTGTTAGCCATCCCTTGAGGGAGTACTTTCCATTCATATCTCTGATCAGGACCTTCATGATTCAGTGCAGGGATAGTAAATGCAAAATGTGGACTATCCTCAGGATGAATTGGAATTGAAAAAAAACAATCTTTAATATCTATAGCTAAAACATACCAGGTTTTTGGCAAAGCAGACAATTGAGGAATCCCTGATTGAGCAGGTCCCATAATAACCATCTCATTATTAATGGCTCTTAAATCTTGCAATAATCTCCATTTACCAGATTTCTTTTTAATGACAAAAATGGGAGTATTGTAAGGAGATACGGAAGGTTGTATATGTCCCTCGGCTAATTGTTGTTTGACCAGGTCATGGGCTACTTGTATCTTTTCTTTAGTCAGGGGCCACTGAGGAACCCATACCGGTCTATCTGATTTCCAAGTAATTTTTATTGCCTCAGTGACCCCTTCTGAAAACCCAGTCTATGTCTATTTATTCCCTGATCTATTTGAATTGGTGCTGCTATGCCTTGTTCTCCTAATCTTTTTTCTTTCCTGAAACCTTGTCTAGCCCTAATAGTGGGCGCATTTGGATTGATGTTATTTGTTAATGTCAAACCTAATTGATCTAGGACATCTCGTCCCCATAAATTTATAGGAAGATGATCCAATACATATGGCTGTATAGTTCCTTCACATCCTTCAGGATCCTTCCAATCTAATACCATTGCACTTCTTTGGGGATTAGTCGCCACTCCTAGGCCTCGAAGCGTTTGAGTGGCTTGTTGTAACGGCCAATGTTTTGGCCATTCTTGACGAGATATGATGCTAACGTCTGCACCTGTATCCAGTAGTCCATTAAATTCATGTCCTTGAATATTTAGTTTTAGCATGGGACGAGAATCTAAATTTAAAGACAGCATAGCCCAATCTACACCTGTGGAGCCTAATCCCCTGGAACCTCTTTCTATAGTACTACTGGAAAAATTATCATGTAGGCTGGGTATTATTAATAACTGTGCTATTCTATCTCCTGGTGAAATTACTGATATACCCTTTGGAGAGCTAGCTATAATTTTTATTTCACCTTCATAATCGGGATCAATTACCCCGGGACTTATCATAAGTCCTTTTAGCGTAGAAGAACTGCATCCTAACAATAAGCCTACTGTTCCTTGGGGAAGAGGTCCTTTTACTCCTGTGGGAATGATTTGAACTCCCATCTCTGGAGTTAGTGCTGCTCTGGCAGAGGCGCAGATGTCCAACCCTGCGCTCCCTCTGGTTTGTCTGATGAGGGATCTGATGGATAATGTGTCCTGGGCACTACCCTGATGGTGTTGCTGGGTTCCTCCATGGTGTTTCTGGGTTCCTCCAGTGCCCCGTACATTTGTGGTCATGGGCCCCGGAGCATTGGGCCCCCCTGTCCGTTTTTTGGCAATGGAGCTCGATGCCTTTCTCCACAATATCGTGGGTAAACACTTGGTCCTTGTCTGTTTTTTGATAACGGAATACCCTCTATGGTGGTTTGAGAACGGCATTCATTAGCCCAATGTTTCCCTCTACGGCATCGTGGGCAAATACCCGGTATTCTATTCGTTTGATATCTAGCTTTGTTAAACCCTCCTCCTATGGGGCAACTCCTTTTAAAATGTCCTGTTTGATCACAATTATAGCATGTTTTTGGCCTGGCATCTAAAGCCTGTTGTACTGCTGCTAAGACTTGCCCTTGTTCATTAATGTCTCTACATAATTTAATATATATGTTTAAATCTTCATGTCTCCATGGTCTAATGACCTCTCTGCAACAACGATTTGCTTGGTCATAAGCCAGTTGTTTTATAAATGGCATTGCCTGTTCTGTATCCCCCAAAATTCTGGAAGCTGCTTGAATAAGCCTATCTACAAATTCAGCGTAAGGTTCATTAGTTCCTTGTATTACCTTAGATAATTGACCTTGTAAACCTCCATGCCCCTGTAAAGTTTTCCATGCCCTAACTGCATCTACAGCAATTTGTGCATATACGCCAGAATCATATTCAATTTGTTGCCGTTGACCCTCATAAGGTCCTTTTCCTAACAACATATCTAGATTTCTTTGAGGGTAACCAGCTGCTGCATTTCGTCTAGCTGTCTCCCTGCAAAATTCCTCATTGGCAACCTTCCATAACAAATATTGTCCTCCATTTAGCACAGATTTACACATACTAGCCCAATCTGCTGGCGTCATGTCCAAGTTGGTAATGGATTCGACCATGCTTACAGTGAACGGTGCTTGAGGACCATAGGTTGTTACAGCCTCCTTTAACTGCTTCACTGTTTTGAAATCTAAAGCATGGTGAATTCGCTGCCCTCCTGCCTGCTCAAGTACAGGGCATGCTAATCTTTGAGGTCCTGTCTCAGGATCCCATCTATCAACTACGGGGTTTGAGGGACACTCAGCTATCTCCATAGGGGGAGCTGTTGGTTGAATTACGCCCTCTGGTGATAGAACGGTGTTAGTAGCAGCCTCCTGTTGTAGCTTTTTCCCTAATAGCTGTTTCTCCTATAAGCTTTCTTCCTTTAAATTTTCTTCCTCTGTCTGACTAGCTTGAGAGACCTTCTCTTTTGCTTGATCTAAAATGTCTTTCTCCATGGTCTGAACCTCTAACAATTTACTTAACACTCTTTCAGTTTGTTTTTTACTAATTTCTAATCTGTTATAAAGATAACACAACCCAGTAAGATAACACAAAACAAAACCGAAACAGAATGAAACAAAAACGGAACAAAAAATCGTTGTATCGATTTTCCTATTTTCTTGACATGTGCATTTGTGGTCTATTTCTATCTCTTCCTCAGGGGCAAACAACTTCAAACCTTGAGCCAACCATTTTTCCCAATCTGCCTGAGAAAATTCTAGGGATAGGCAGCTTGAAACAAACACAAAACAAATCAAAACAAGAACACATTGTTTTTTAAAATGGTCACCCATTCTCTCGCCTTCCCTTAGGGGCAAGCAATTTCACTTACCCGGAAGCTTCAGACGTCCCCCGTACGGGCCACCAAATGCCGCAGTCTGGCTGGGCACAAATCACAAGCCACTGAAGCAGGAACAAACTTTATTTTTAAACTGCAGGAAAACACTTCACACAGCTCCCGGGGAATCCTCCCGAACGCGCCAGGAGGCTTGTCCAGGAACCCCCAGCCGGAAATATCTCTCCCGGAAATCCCTCCTCCTGCACTTCCCCAACCAATGGGAACTCTCGGGGAATCCCCGGAAATCCCCATGAGAACTCCAAAATAGTGCGAGAACTCAAAAGTTGTGGCAGAGGCGGATAGTAATGCCTCGCCTGTCAATCAATACTGTTGGCAAAATGCCAGGGGCCATACAGACTTGGCCGTGGCTCTCAGCAAACCCTAACCCTAATCCTAACCCTTAATTTAACCGTAGCATGAACCTTAAACTTAACCCTAAACCCAAACCTAAAACTAACCCTAACCCTAACATTAACCTTATCCAAACCGTAACCCTAACTCTAACACAAACCCGAAGTCTAACCCTAAGCCTAACACTAACCCTAACATTAACACTAACCGTAACACTAATCCTAATCCTAACCCTAACCCTAACAATAAACCAAAACCCAAATATAATCCTATCTCTAATTCTAACCCTAATCATAACCTTCAAACTAACACTAACCCTAAACCTAAAAATAACCCCAAACCTAACACGAAACCTCACCATAACCATAACCCGAACACTATCCCTAACTCTACCCCTAACCCTAACACTAACATTAACTCTAACACTAAATCTAATCATAATCCTATCTCTAAACCTAACCGTAAATCTAACCCTAAATATAACCCTAATCTTATCCGCAACCCTAAAACTAACCCTAAGCCTAACTCTAACACAAACCCTAACCCTAAACCTATCTAACCCTAACCCTAACACTGACCTAATACTAAACCTAACACTAACCCTAATTCTAACCCTTACCCTAATACTAACCCTAAACATAACCCTAACACTAACTCTAAACATAAACCTAACCCTAAACCTAACCCTAACCCTAACACTAACTCTAAACCTATCCCTAACCCTAACAGTATAATTAACCCTAACCCTAACCCTAACAAAAACCTAACCCTAACCCTAACCCTAACACTAATATTCAATCTAACCCAAACCCTAACACAAACTCTAATTCTAACACTAACACTAACCCTAATCCTAACCCTTAACTTATCCCTAACACTAACCCTCAACTTAACCTTAATCCTAACCCTAACACTAAACTTAAACATAATCTTAAGTCTAATCCTAACACTAACCCTAACACAAAAATTAACCCTAGCCATAACATAACACTAACCCTAACCGTTTCCTAACTTTAACCCTAACACTAAACCTAACACTAAATCTAATCATAACCCTAACCTTAACGCTAACATTAAAACTAACCCTAACCCTAACCCTAACACTAACACTAGCCCTAAAATAAACCCTATCCTATCACTAATCCTAAACCTAAACCTAAACCTAATCCTAACCCTATTCCTAACCCTAACCTTAAACCTAACACTAACCCTAACCCTAACCCTAACACTAATTCAACCCTAATCCTAACTCTAACCCTAACCCTAATGTAAACTTAATCCTAACCCTAACAAAAACCCTAACCCTAACCATAACGATAAACCTTACATAACCCTAACCCTAACCCTAACTCTAACCCTAACACTAATTCAAACCCAAATCTTAACACTAACACTTACCCCAACCATAACCCTAACCCTAACCCTAAACCTAACACTAACCTTAACCCTAAATATACCCTAACCCTAACATTAACCCTAACCCAAACCCTAACAATAACCCTAACCCTAACCGTAACCCTAAAACTAACACTAAGCCTCACTCTATACTTAATTCTAAACATAAAACTATCCCTAAACCTTACCCTAACAAAAACCCTAAACCTAATTCTAACCCTATCACAAATGATAACCCTAATGCTAACACTAATTCTAAACTAGCCCAAACGCTAAAACTAACCATAATACTAACCCTAACCCTAACTTTAAATATAACCCTGATTCTAACCGTAACCCTAACCCTAAACCTAATGCTTACCTAAACATAACCCTAACCCTAACAATAACCCTAAACCTAACCCTAACTTGAATCCTAAATCTAACCCTCACCCTAACCCTAACCCTAATGTAACCCTAACCATAATCCTAACCATAACAATAACACTAACCCTAAACCTAAACCTAATCCTAACCCTAACATTAACCCTAACCCTAAGACTATCTCACACTATCCATAACCCTAAAATTGAACTAACATTATCACTAACCCTAAACCTAACCCTAAACCTAAAATTCACCCTAACTCTAACCCTAAACCTAACCCTAATCACAAACACAACCCTAACCTTAACCCGAATCTTAATCCTTACCTAAGTCTAACATTAACCCTAAAGCTAAGAATAACCCTTAACTTAACCAAAACCCTAACCCTAACTCTCATCCTAATCCTAACCCTAAAACTAACAGTAACCCTAACCCTTACCCTAACCCAAACTTAAACCTAACATTATCCCTAACCTTAACCCTCACATGAACCCTAACCCTAACCCTAACCCTAACATAACCCTAACCCTAACCCTATCTTTAACACTAAATGTAACCTTAATATTTACCCTACCTGAACACTAACCCTAACCATACCTTTAACACTAACCAAACACTAATCCTAACCCTAAACCTAACCCAAATCCTAATCCTTACAATAACCGTAACCATAACCATAACCCTAACACTAACACTATCAGTAATCCTAAACGTAACCCTAACCTTAAAACTCACCCTAACCCTAATCATAAACCTAAACCTAACCCTAACACTTAACCTAAATTTAACTGTAAAACTAACCCTAAACCTAACTATAAACCTTACCCAAACACTAATCCTAAACTTAACCCTAACCCTGACTGTAACACTAACACTAAGCCTAACACTAACCCTAAATGTAACCCTAAAACAAAGCCTAATCCTAAACCTAACATGAACCCTAACACTAATCCTAACACTAACACTAACCCTAAACCTAACAATGAAACTAAAGCTAATTCTAACCCTAACAATAACCCTAAACTAACCCTAACACTAAACATAAACCTAACCCTAACCCAAACACTAACCCTAACAATAACTTTAACCCTATCACTAATCCTGAACTAACCCTAGCCCTAACCCTTACCTAACCCAAACTTAACCCTAACCCTAAGCCTTACCTAAACATAACCCTAATGCTAACACTAACCCTAACCGTAACACTAGCATTAAATCTATCCCTAACCCTATCACTAACCCTAAGCTTAAACCTAACCATAAACCTAACCCTTACCTTAACACTATGCCTAACACTAACACTAACCCTAACCTAACACTAATCCTAACCTTAATACTAACCGCAACGCTCACCCTAACCCTAACCCTAAACATAACACTAACCCTAACATTAACCCTAATCAAAACACTAACCCTGAAACTATCCCTAACCCTAACACTATTTCTAAACCTAACTAAAACCCCAAACCTAACGCTAACACTAAGATTAATCCTAAATTTAACCCTAACCCTAACCCTAAAACTAATTCTAACCCTAACACTAACACTAAGCCTTTTTCTAAACCTAGGCTTAAACCTAACCCTAACATAACACTTACCTTAACACTGAACCTAAAACTAACACTAATCCTAAACCTAACCCTAACACTAACCTCAGCCATAACATTAAACCTAACAATAGCCCTCAACCTAACACTAACTCTAACCCTGATACTAACCATAAGCTAACCCTAAACCTAACACTAACATCAAACCTACACCTAACCCTAAAACTAACAGAAACCCTAACCCTAACCCTAACACTAATCCCAACCCTATTGAAACCCTAACCCTAACACAAAGCCAAACCCTAACCATAACCCTATCTTTAACCCTTACATTTAAACTAAACCTAACACTATACAGAACCATAACACTAACCCTATTCTTAACCCTAAACGTAACACTAACCCTAACATTAACCCTAACCCTAACACTATCTCTAAACTATCCCTAGCCCTAACACTATTCCTAACCCTAACCCTAACTATAACACTAACAGTATGACTAAACCTAAACCTAACACTAACCCTACCCCTAATCCTAATATGAAGCCTAATCCTATCCCTAAAACTAATAATAAACCTAACACTAACACTAACACTAACCTTAAACCTATACCTAACCCTAATGCTAACCCTAACCCTAACCCTAACACAAACACTAACCCTAACCCTATGTAAACCTAACCCTAACCCTAACCCTAACACTCCTCCCTAACCTAAACTTAACACTAACTTAACTCTAACCCTAAACCTAATCCTAAACCTAATCATAACACTCACCCTAACCATTACACTAACCCTAAACCTAACACTAACCTTAACCCTAACTCTAACACTAAGCCTAACACTCACCAAAACCCTGATCTTAACAGTAACACTAACTCTAATCATAACCCTAACCCTAACCCTAAACCTGACCTAAACCCTAACCCAGCACTAACACTAACCCTAACATTAACCCTAACACTAACCTTAACCCTAACCTAACCCTAACCATAACACAACCCTAACCCTAACCATAACCCTAACACTAAACTTACCCTAACCCTAACACTAAACTAACATTAAACCTAATCCTAAACCTAAATCTAACTCTAAACATTACCCTAACCTTAAACCTAACCCAAACACTAACTCTAAACCTAAAACTAATCGTAACCCTAACCCAAAACCTAAACCTTACACTTACCCTAACTCTAACAAGAACTCTAACTCTAACCCTAATAGTAACCCTAGCCCTTTCCCTAAACCTAATCCTACCCATAAACCTAACCATAAACCTAACCCTACCACTAACCCTAACCCTAACCCTAACCGAATCCTAACACTAACCATAATTCTAACCTTAAGCCTAATGCTAATTCTATCCATAATACTAACCCCAACCCTAACCCGAACCCTTACCTATCCCTAACAGTAACATTTACCCTAACAGTAACATCAACCGTAACCCTAACTCGAAACCTAAACCAAAACCTAACCCTAAACCTAACACTAACCCAAACCCTTATCCTGTCCCTAACCCTAACCCTTACATTAAAACTAAACCTAACTTTAAACCTGATATTAACCCTAATCCTAACCCTAACTCTAACTCTAAACCTAATTATAAGTAAAACCAAACACTAACCCGAACCCTAACTGTGACCCTAACACTAACACTAACACTAACCCTAAACCTAAACCTAACACTACTCCTAACCCTAACCCTAACATGAACTCTAAGCCAAACCCTAAACTTAGCCTAAATCTAACCCTAACCCTATCCTTAACATGAACCCTAAACACAAACCTAACCCCAACCCTAACACTAACCCTAAACCATGCACTAACCCGAACTTAATAATTTTAACACTAACCCTAACCCTAAACATAACACTTACCCTAACCCTAACCATAACACTAACACTAACTCTAATTATAAATCTAAACTAAACCTAAACCTTATCCTAACGCTGAAACTAACCCTACCACTAACCCTAACCTTAACACTAACATGATCCCTAACACTAACCCTAATGCTAACCGCAACTATAAACATAATCCTAAACCTAATACTAACCGTAACATAAACCATAAACTTAACCTTATCCATAACCCTAACCTAACCCTAAATTTACACTAATCCTAACCCTAACACTAACCCTAATCCTATCCTTAACCAAAAACACTAACACTAACCCTAACACTAACCCAAACCCTAACCCTAACACTAACCCTAACCCTAACCCTAACCCTAATCCTAACACTAACCCTAACCCTAACCCTAACACGAACTCTAATCCATACCCTAAAACCTACCCTAACCCTAATGCTAACCATAAGATTAACCCTAAACCTAACCTTAAACATAACCCTAACACTAATCCTAACCCTAAACCGAAACCTAACCCTAACTCTAACCCTAAACTTAACCCTAACCCTGTAACTAACCCTAACCCTAACTGTAACCATAACCCTAAGTCTAAACCTAACCCTAATCATAAACCTAAGACTAACCCTAAACCTACCCTAATATGAGCCTAACAATAGCCCTCAACCTAACACTAACTCTAACCCTAATCCTAACATTAACAAGAACCCTAAACCTAACCTAACCTAACCCTATCACAATCACTAAACCTACCCTACACATAACCCTAACTTAACCTAACAATAACCCTAATCCTAACATAAACCAAACAGTAACCATAACACTAACCCTAACCCTAACCCTAACACTAATCCTAAATCTAATCCTCAACAAAACACTAATCCTAACTCTAACCGTAAACCTAACCTTAACACTAATCCTAACCCTAACACTTACACTAACACTAACCCTAAACCTAAAACGAGCCCTAACCCTAATTCTACCATAACCCTAACCGTAACCTCAACCCTGTCCCTAATCCTAACCGTAACCCTAACCCAAACCATAATCCTAACCCATACCTAACTCTAACCCTAACCCTTAGTTAATGCTAACCCTAATTTTAACACTAACCCAAACACTAAACATACACATAACCCTAACGGTAAACCTAAGCATAATCCTAACCCTATCACTAACCCTCACACTAAACCTAACACTAACCCTAATTTTAACACTAACCCTAATCCTAAAACTAACACTAATCCTAACCCTAACACTAACACTAACCCTACCCAAAACCCTAACACTAAACCTTACCCTAACACTAACCTTAACTCTAACCCTCATGCAACCACAACCTTAACTCTAACCCTAACCCATACCTTAACCCTAACCCTCAACCTAACAAAAACCATCACCCTAACCCTAACACTAACCCTAACACTATCTGTAAATCTAACCCTAACTGTAACTCTGACAGTAACCCTAACCCTAATTGGAAACCTAGCTCTAACCCAAACCCTAACACTAACCCTAACCCTAACCATAAACCTTAGTCTAACCCTAACCCAAACCCTAACACTAACCCTAACCCTTACTCGAACACTAACCTTAACCCTAACCCTAACACTAATTCTAACCCTAACCCTAATCCTAACCCTAACTGCAACACTAACCCTAACCCTAACTCTAACACTAACACTCACCGAAATGTATACCTAATCCAAAACCTAATACGAACTCTATCCCTAACCCTAACCATAACTCTAACCCTAATCGAACCCTAACCCTAATTCTAACCCTAACAGAATCCCTAACCCTAACACTCAACCTAACAGAAACCATAACCCAAACCCTAACACTGACCCTAACACTAACCCTAATCCTAACCCTAATCTTAACTCTTAAACTAACCTTAACAATAACCTGATTTTTAACCCTGATCCTCACCCTAATTCTAAAACTAACTCTGAACCTAGCCTTAACCAGTACCCTAACAACAATCCTAACCCTTACCTAATACTAACCCTAAACCTAACCCTAAGCCTATCATTAACCCTAACTGTAAACCTAAACCTCAACCTGACACAAACCCTAACTTTAACACTAACCCTAAGCCTAACGCTAACCCTAACACTAACCCTAATCCTAATTTTAACCTTAACACTAACCCTAACCCTATACTTATCCCTAACCCTAATCCTAACCCTAAACCTAACCCTTACACAAATCCTATCCCTAACCCTTACCCCAACCTATACCCTAACCCGAACCCTAACCCAGCCCAATCCCTAACACTAACCCTAAACCTAACCCTTAACCTTACCCTAACACTAAACCTAACCCTAACCCTAAACCTAACACTAACTGTAACAATAACCCTAACCCTAACTCTAACACAAACCCTAACCCTATCCCTAACTTTAACCCTAATACTAAACATAAGCCTAAACCTTACACTAATTCTGTCCCTAAAACTAACCCTAACACTAATTCTAACCATAAATCTAACCCTAACCCTAACACTTACACCAACAATAACCCTAATCATGAAAGTTACACTAACCCTAACCCTAACCCTAATCGTAACCCCAACACTAAACCTAACCCTAACCCTAACCCTAAATCTTAACCCTACCACAAACCCTAACACTAAGCCTAAACCTAACAAAAACACTAACCCTAACACTACCACTAACCATACAATAACACTAATCCTATACTTAACTCTAAAACTCACCCTAAACCTAACCCTAACATTTACCCTAACCTTAATTGTAACCCTAATCCTAACATAACCCTAATACCGTAACACTAACCCTAAACCTAACCCTCACACTGACACTAACCCTAACCCTAACCCTAACATTAACACTAACACTAAAAACAAACCTAACCCTATACCTAACCCTCATCCTATGTGTAACCCTAAACCTAACACTAACCATAATCCTAACACAAACTCTAACACTAAACCTAACACTAACCCCTACACAAAACCTAACCTTAATGCTAATTTTAACCATAACCCTATCCCTAACACTAACAATAATGCTAATCTTAACCAAAACCTTAACCCTAATGCTAACCCTATCTCTAACCCTAAACCTAATCCTGAAAATAACCCTAACCCTAACCATAACCCTAATCCTCACCCTAAACCTAACTCTAAATCTAACACTAACCCTAACCCTAACACTAATGTAAACTTAACCCTAAAACTAACTTTAACCCTAACCCTAACACTAACTCTAACACTAACCCTATCCCTTACCCTTACCCTAAATCTAACCTTAAAAGAAACCCTAACTCTAACCCTAACCATAATCCTAACCTTACCCTAACCTTAACCGTAACCTGAATTTCAACCATAACTGTAATCCTAACCCTATACAAAACCCTAACACAAACCCTACTCCTAAATGTAACCTTAATACTAACACTAATTCTAACCTCTATGTAAACCCTAACACTAACCCTAACACTAACTCTAACCCTAAACATAAACCAAACCCTAACCTTAACCCTAACCATAACAATAAACCTAAACCTAACCCTAACACTAAACCTAACCCTAACCCTTACCAAAACTGTAAAACTTACCCTAATGGCAACACTTATCCTAAACCTAAACTGAAACCTAACACTAACTCTAACACTAAACCTAACCATAACCATAACCCTAACACTGTCACTAACCCTAACCCTAACTCTAACCCTAACACTAACCATAACTCTAACCCTAACCCTAATCCTAATCCTAACACTAACTCTAACCCTAACCCTAATCCTAATCCTAACACTAACTCTAACCCTAACCAGAACCCTAACTCTAAACTTATCTCTAACCCTAAACCTAACCCTAAAAATAACCATAAACCTAACCATAAACCTCACGCTCACCCTAAACCTAACTCTAAATCTAACACAAACCTTAACTGTAACAATCACCCTAAACCTAAACCTAACTTTTACCCGAACCCAAAAACTAACCGTAAAAATAACCCTAACCATCACACTAACACTCAGTCGAACTCTAACCCCAAACCTAACACTAACCCTAACTGTAAACCTAACACTAATACTAACCCTAACCCTAACACTAACTCTGATCCTAATACTAACCTTAAACTTAAACCTAAACTGAACACTAATGATAACACAAACCCTAATCCTATCCCTAACTTTAACCCTAACACTAACCCTAACCTTAACCCTGACCATATAACCAACCCTAAACCTAATACAAACCCTAAACCTAACCATAACCCTAACCCTAAGCTAACTCACACCCTAACACTAATCTAACCCTAAACCTAACCATAAACATAACAGTAACCCTAAGCCTAAAACAAACCCTAACCCTAATCATAACCTTAACCTTACTTAACCCTAGACCTAACCCTAATTTAAACCTAACCCTAACATAAACCCTAATTCGAATCCTAACACTAAAACTTACTTTAACCCTCAACCTATCCCAAACCCTAACACTAACCCTAAACCTAATCCTAATTCTAACCCTAACTCTATCCCTAAACCTAATCATAACCCTAACCCTAACACTAACCAAAAACTTACCCTAATTCTAACACTAACCCTAACACTAAACATAACCCTATCCATAACACTAACCCAAACACTAACCCTAACCCTAACCCTAACACGAACCCTATACCCAACCCCAACACTAACACTAACACTAACTCTAACCCTAAACTGATCCCAAATCCTAACCCTAAAAATTAACCTAACCCTAACTCTAACACCAACCCTGACTGTAACCCTAATTCTAACACTAACCCTAAAACTTACCTTAACCATAAACCTAACCCAAACCCTAACACTAACACTTAACCTAACTCTAAATCTAACCCTAATACAAACACTTACCCTAACTCTATCCCTAACCTAACCCTAAACCTAAGCCTAAGCCTAACCCTAACACTACCCCTAACCCTAACTGAAATTCTAACCTTAACCTTATTCTAACTCCAACCATTATGGTAACCCTAAACCTAACCCTAAAACTAACCCTAGCCGTAACACTAACCCTAACACTAACCCTAAACCTAACACTAAACCTATCACTAATCCTAATCCTAACCCTACCCTAACCCTAACACTAACCCTAACTGTAACACTAAACCTAAAACTAACTCTAACTCTAAGCCTAACACTAACCTTAACTCGAACCCTAAACCTAACTCTAATGCTAAACCTAACACTAACCCTATCCTTAACCCTAACCCTAAATATAACACTAACCCTAAACTTAACCCTAACTCTAACCTTAACCTTAACCCAATTTTAAACCTAATTCTAACCCTAACACTAACCCTAACATAAACCCTAACTCTAACCCTAACCCTAACCCAACCCTAACCCTAATAGAAAAACTAACCCTAACACTAATCCTAATGCAAACACTAACACTGAAACTCACCCTAACACTAACACTAATTCTACCTTTAAGCCTAATCTAGCACTAACCCTAACCCTAATACTAACCCTAACCCTAACACAAACAGTAATTCTTATCCTAACCAAAACCTTAAATCTAACCCTAATCCTCTCTGTAATCATTACACTAACCTAACCCTAACCATAACTTAAATCCTAACTCTAACCCTAAAAAACCCTATCCCTAACCCTAACACTAAACCTAACAAAACCCTAACACTAAATCCAACCCTAACTTTAAAACTAACCCTAATCCTAACCCTAACCCCAACACTAATCTTAATCCTAACAAAAACACTAACCCTAACACTACCCTAACATAACACAAACCTGAATTCAAACCGTAACACTCAACCTAAAACTAATCCTAACCCTAACTCTAACCCTAAGTCTAAAATTAATCATAAACTTAACCCTAACCCTAAAACTAAGCTTAATCCTAACCTTAACCCTAATTCTTACCTTAAACTAACTCTACCCCAACCCTAAAACTAACAGTAATCTTAAATTTAACCCTAACCCTAACCATAACACTAACCCTAACCCTAACCCTAACACTACCTCTAAACCTAACCCTAACCCTAACACTATACTTAACGCTAAACCTAACAATGACCCAAACACTAACACTAAACCTAACCCTAACCCTAACACTCACTCTAAACCTAACCCTAACCCTAACCCTAACACTAAACTTATCCCTAACACTAAACGTAACCCTCAACCTAACCCTAACTTTAACAGTAACCCTAACACTAACTCTAATGCAAAATTAAACACTAACATTAACCCTAAACCTAACATTAATCATAACCATAACCCTAGCCCTAACAATAACCATAACCCTAACCCTAACCCAATCCATAACTCTAATCCTAACACTAACCCTATCCCTAACCCTAACCCTAACACTAACCACAACACTAACTCTAACCCTAAACTTAACCCTTACACTAACCCAAAACTTATCTCTAAATATAACAATATTGGCAACACTAACTCTAACCCTAACCCTAACCCTAATGCAAATCCTAACACAAACATTAACACTAACCCTAATACTAATCTTTCCCGTAACCCTAACCTAACACTAAACCTAAACCTAACCCTAACACAAACCCTAACCTTAACACTAATACTAACCCTAACACTAACACTAACTCTAATACTAAATCAACTCTAAACCTAACCATAACCATAACTGTAACTCTAACACTAACACTAACCCTAACCCTAAAACAAATCCTAAGACTATCCCTAATCCTAATCCTAACACAAACTCTAACATTAACAATAACCCTAACACTAACACAAATCATAACCTTAACCCTAACCCTAACACTAACACTAACACTAAACCTAACCCTAAGCATATCCCTAACCCAAACCCTAAACCTAAACCTAACCATAACTCTAACACTATCACTAATCCTAAACCTAATGCTAACCCTAACACTAACCCTAACACAAACCCTATCCCTAATACTAACCCTAACCCTATATCTAACTGTAACCCTAACACCCGAACCCTAACCCTAACATAAACCCTAACCCCAACCATAACCATAAATCTAACCCAATCCTAACCCTAACCCTTAACTAACCATAACCTAAACCTAACACTAACCCTAATGTTAAACCTAACCCGAAACCTTACCCTATCACTAATCCTAACCCTAACCCAAAACCTAACACTAACTCTAATGGTAATCCTAACACTAATCCTAACTCTAACCCTAACACTAACCATAACCCTAACCCTAACACTAACTTTAACACTAACCCTAAATTTAACATTAACTCTAACAGTAACCCTAACAGTAACCCTAACTCTTAACCTAATGCTAACCCTAATACTAACCCTAACCCTAACACAACCCAAATATTAACCCTAGCACTTACCCAAACCCTAACACTAACCCTATCCGTAACATTAACCCCATCATTAACCGTAACCATAACCCCAACCTAAAGCTAATTCTAACCATATTCCCAAACTGAACCATAACACTAACATTAACACTAACTTAAACCCTAAAACAAACACTAACTCTAACCCTATCTCAACACTAAACCTAACCCTAACACTAACACTAACCCTAAACCTAACCATAATCCTAACTGTAATCCTAACCCATCCCTAACCCTAACCCTAACCCTATCACAAAACCTAACTGTAACCCTAAACCTAAACCTAACAAAACCATAACCCTAAGCCTAACACTAACCCTAACAGTATCCCTAACACTAACACTAACTGTAACCCTTATCCCAACCCTAATCCTAACCCTAACCCTGAACCTAACACTAATGATAATCCTAAACTTAACAGTAACCCTAACACGAACCCTAAGTCTAACCCTAACCCTAACAATAACCCTATTTTTAACTCTAAAACTAACACTAAACATAACACTAACCCAAACCCTAACACTAACACTAACCTTAACCCTACCCCTAGCCCTAATACTGACACTAACTCTAAATCTAAACCTTACCATAATCCTAATACTAAACCTAACCCTAATTTTAAAACTAAATATAACCCTAATCCTATTCATAACCCTAACACTAACCCTAACCCTAACCCTAACAAAACCCTACCTCTAAACTTAAACCTATCACAAACCTTAGCCCTTTTCCTAACACTAAACCAAACTCTAACCCTAACCCTAACTCTAACCCTAACTCTAAAACTAACCCTAACCATAACAATAACTAAACCTAATCCTAACCCTAAACCTAAACCTAAACCTTACCCTAACACTAACCCTAACCCTAACACTAACACTAACTCTAAATCTATCCCTAAACCTAACACTATAATTAACCTAGACCTAACCATAACACAAACACTAACACAAACATAACCCTAACCCTAAACCTAATGTTAATAATCACCCTAACCCTAACCCTTACACTAAGACTAACCATAACACTAACCCGAACACTAACACTAACCCTAACCAGAAACCTAACTATTACCTTAACCCTAACACTAACCCTAAACTTAACCGTAATCCTAACACTAAATCTAATCCTAACCCTACCCCTGATTCTAACACTAACCCTAACCCTAAACATAATCCTAACACTAACCCTAACACAAAATTTAAAACTAACATTAAATGTAACCCTATCCTAATCCTAACTGCAATCCTAATTCTAACAATAATCCTAACCCTAATCCTCACTCAAACCTAACCTAAACCTAACACTAACCCTAACTCTAAAATGAACCCTAACTGTAACCCTTACCATAACACTAACCTTAACCATAACCCTTACACAAAACATAAGACTAACCCTAAACCTAACCATAAGCCTAACACTAACTCTAAACCTATCCATAACCCTAACACTATAATAAACCCTAACCCTAACCCTAACACAAATACTGACAGTAAATCTAACCCTAATCCTATACCTCACCCTAACCCTAATTCTAACCCTAACACTCACCATAACCTGAACACTAATTCTAACCATAACACTAACTCTGACCCTAATTTTAACTTTTAACTTAACACGAACACAAACCTTAAACTTAACCCTAACCCTAAACCTAAAACTAATTTTAACCCTAACCCTATCCCTAACGCTAACCCTAACCCTAATTCAACCATAAACCTAACCCTAACCCTCACCCTAACACTAACCCTAACCCAAACCATAATCCTAACTCTAACACAAACCCGAAGTCTAACTCTAACCCTAACCCTAACACTAACCCCAACTCTAACCCTAACACTAACACTAACCGCAACACTAACCCTAATCCTAAAAATAAACCTAAACCCAAACCTAATCCTATCACTATATCTAACCATAACCATAAACACCAAACTAACATTAACCCTAACCCTAAACATAACACCAAAACTCACACTAAACCTAACCCTAACCATAACCCTAACCATAACAGTAACACTAACCCGAACTCTACCCCTAACCCTAACACATTAACTCCAACTCTAAACCTAATCATAGTCCTAACACTAAACATAACCCTAATTCTAACCCTAAATATAACCCTTAATCTTATCTATAAACCTAACACTAACCCTAACCCTAACCCTAACACAAACCTTAACAATAAACCTAATCCTAACTAACCCTAACCCTAACATTAACCTAATACTAAACCTAACACCAACCCTTACCCTAACACTAACCCTAATCATAACCCTACCACTAACACTAACCATAAACCTAACCCTAAACCTAACCATAACCCTAACCCTAACCCTAACACTAACTCTAATCCTATCCCTAACCCTAACAGTATAATTAACCCTAACCCTAACCCTAACACAAACCAACCCTAATCTTAACTCTAACACTAACACTCACCCTAACCCGAACCCTAACACAAACTCTATTTCTAACAGTAACACTAACACTAACCCTAATCCTAACCCTTAACTTAACCCTAACACTAACCCTAAACTTAACATTAACCCTAACCCTAATACTAACCCTAACCCTAACCGTAAACTTAAAGTAACCATAAAACTAATCCTAACACTAACCCTAACACTAACCCTAACACAAAACTTAACACTAACATTAACCCTAACCCTATCCTAATCCTAACTGAAACCCTAACCCTAACAATAACCCTAAGCCTATTCCTAACTCAAAACCTAAACCTAACCCTAAAACTAACCCTAACCCTCACCCTAAACCTAATGCTTATCCTAAAGGTAACCTTAACCCTAAACCTAACCCTATCACTAAACTTAACCCAAAACCTAAAACTAATCTTAACCATAACACTAATCTTAACCCTAACACTAATCATAACACTCACCCTAAACCTAACCCTAACCCTAAAACTAACTCTAAACCTATCCCTAACCCTAGCAGTATAATAAACCCTAACCCTAACATAATCGCAAACACTAACACTAAAACTAATGATAGCCTTAACACTAAACCTAACCCTATCACTAACATTAACCCAAACCCTAACACTGACCAAATACTAACCCGAAACCTAACTGTAACCATAACACTAACTCTAAAACTATCCCTCACCCTAACACTATAATTAGTCCTATCCTTAACCCTAAAACAAACAAAAAAATTGTAAAAAAAAATCCTAACTCAAATTCCAAACCTAAACCTAAAACTAAACTAACCCTAAGCCTAACCCTAACCCATACCCTAACACTAAATTTAACCGTAACCCTAACACTAACATTAACCCTAACCATAACCCTATCCATAACACTAACCCATACCTATTCCTAAATCTAACATGATCTCTAACCCTAATTTTTAGCCTAACCCTAACACTAACACTAGTTCTAATGTTAACCGTAACCCTAGCCATTACACTAACCCTAACCCAAACCCTAAGAAGAACGATAACCCTAAGCCTAACTCTCTCCCTAACCCTACCCTAACCCTTACCCTAACCCTAAGACCAACCATAACCCTAAGCCTAACTCTATCCTTTACCCTACCCAAACCCTAACCCTAACCATAACACTATCGCTAACCCTAAACCTAACCCTAACCCTAACACTAAACCTAACCCTAACCTTAATAGTAACTCTAACACAAACACTAACACTAACACAAATCCTAACACTAAAACTAAATCTAAACCTAACCCTAACCTTAACCCAAACCTTAACCCTAACATTAACCCTAAATCTAACCCTAACCCTAAATCTAACAATAAACTTAACTCCAACATTTACCCTAAACCTAATCCTTACCCTAACCCGAATACTAAACCTAATCCTAATCATAACCATAACACTAACCCTAACACTAACTCTAATAATTCCATTAAGCCCGACCCTAAACCAAAACCCAAACCTAACCCTAACCCTAACACTAACCCTAAACCTAATCCTAACCTTAACATTAACACTAATCCTAATCCTAACCTTAACACTAAAACTAACATTAACTCTAACACTAACCCTAACACAAACCCTAACCCAACCATAACCCTGACCCTAATCTATCCCTCACCCTCACCCCAACCTAATGCTAACCCTAACTCTAACACAAACACTAACCCCAAATCAAACACTAACACTAACCCTAATCCTAATCCTAACCCTAAACTTAACCCTAACTTAACTCTAAACATAACACTAACTTTATCCATAACCCTAACTCTAAACCTCACACTTACCCTAATCCTAACCCTAACTGTAACACGAAGCTTAACCCTAAACCTAACCCTAAACCTAACACTAACCCTAACACTAAACCTAAACCTAACTGTAATCCTAACCCCCAAATTAAAAGTAACCCTAATATTAACCCTCACCCTAACACTACACTAACCCTAACTGTAAACCTAAACTTAACCCTAACCCTAATACTAACCCTCATTTTAACATGAATCCTGACCCTAAAACTAACCCTAACCCAAACCCTAACCATAACATTATCCTAAACTGAACCCTAACACAAACCCTAACAGTAACTATTACCATAACCCTAACCATAAAATTAACTGTAACCCTAACACAAAACCTAACCCTATCCCTAACCCTAACAGAAAACTTAACCCTAATCCTATACCTAACAACAACCCTAACCCAAACCATAACCCTAACTTTAACCTAACCCTAACACTAATGCTTACCTAACCAAACCCAAATTTTAACACTAATACTAACCCTAACACTAATCCTAATCCTAACCCTAACCCTAACACAAACCCTAAACCTAATCATACCACTAAGCCTAAACCTCACCCAAATCTTAACCCCAAACGTAACACTAAACCTAACACTAACCCTATCCCTAACCCTAAGTGTAATAGAAACCTTAACCCTAAGTCTAACCCTAACCCTAAAACTAACCCTAACCCTAACTTTAATTCTAACCATAACCCTAATCCTAACCCTAACATTAACCCGAACCCTAAACCTAAACCTAACCCTCACCATAACCCTACCCCTAAACCTAATACTAACCCTAACCCAAACCCTAACATTAACCCTAACCATAACCCTAAAACAAAAGCTAACCCTAACCCTAACCCTAACCCTAAGTCTAACCCTAACCCTAACACTAACCCTAAACCTAACTTTAATCCTAATCCTAACCTACCCTAACCTACCCTAAACACGTACCTAACCCTAACCCTAATCCTAACCGTAACCATAAACCTATATGTAACCCTATCAGTAACCCTATAACAAAACCTAACCCTTACCCTAACACTAACCCTATCCTTAATCCTAACATTAACCTTAACCCTAACTTTACACTAACACTAATTCTAAACAAAACCCTAAACCTAACCCTAACCTTAACCTAATCCTAATCCTAACCCTAAAATTAACTTAAACCCTAACCCTAAAACTAAGCCTAAACACAATCCTAACAATAACACAAACCCCAACCCTAATCATACCCCGAACCTTAACCTAACCCTAACCCTAACCCTAAGCCTAACCTAACACTAACCCTAACCCTAAACTAAACCTAAACTTATTGCTAACTTTAACCCTAACCCTAACACTAACCCTACCCTAACCCTAACCGTAATCGTAACCCGAACCCTAAACCTAAACCTATCATGAATTCTAAGCCTTATCCTAACCCTAACACTAACCCTAAACTTAATCCTAACATGAACCTTAACCCTAAACCTAAAACTAACCCTAACTCTAACCCCAACACTAACCATATCATTAATCCTAACTTCAACACTAAACCTAACACTAACCCTAACCCTAAGTCTAAAACGAATTCTAATCCTAAACCTAAACCTAACTATAACAGTAAGACTTACACTAACCCTAACCCTAACCCTAACCCTCACCCTAACCCTAACCCTAACCCTCACCCTAACCCTAACCCTAAACCAAACGCTCACCCTAACCATCATCCTAACACTAACCCTAAACCTGTCTTTAACCCTAACCAAAATACTAATGTTAAACCTAACCCTAACCCTAACACAAACACTAAACCTAAACCTAACACTAAACCTAAGCCTAAACCATAAGCCTAACCCTAATCTAACCCTAACACTAACAGTTACCTAACCCTAACCATAATCCTGACCCTCACACTAACCTTAACACTAACTCTACCCGTAACTATAACACAAACCCTAAACCTAATGATACCACTAAGCCTAACCCTCACCCTAACCCAAACCCTAACCCTAACACCAACTGTAAACCTACACCTAAACCTAATCCTAAACCTAATCCTAACAGAAACCCTAACCCTAACCCTAATCCTAACACTAACCCTAACCCTAACTTTAAACCTAACCATAACTCTCACCCTAACATTAACCCTAACAATAACCCTAACCCTAAACCTAAGCCTAATTCTTGCACTAACTCTAACCCTAAACCTTACACTAACCCTAACTCTAACACTAGCACTCATTCTAAACCTAAGTATAACTTTAACCCAAACACTAATGCTAACACAAACACTAACCCTAACACTAATCCTAACCCTAACCCAAACCCTAAACCTAAACCTAACACTAACCCTAAGCCTAAACCTAACCCTTATCCTAACCCTAAAACTAACCTTAACCCTAACCCCAACCCAAACCTACCCTAACACTAGCCTTAACCCTAACCCTAATCCAAAGTGTAACCATAACTCTAAACATAACCCTAATGGTAACCCTAAAACAAACCCTAACCCTAACCATACAACAAACCCTAACCCTAACCCTAACACAAACCCTATCCCTAATTTTACCCTAACATGAATTCTAATCCTAACACGAAACCTAATCCTTAACCTTTACTTAGCCCTAACCCTAAACCTAATCCTAACACTAACTTTAACCCTAACACTAATACTAACCCCAACACTACTTCTAACTTTAACACAAACCCTAACTCTAACCATAACCCTAACACTAACTTTAACCTAACACTAACCATAAACCTAACCCTAACCCTATTACTAACCCTAACCTTTATCCTAATCCTAACACTATCCATAACCCTAACCCTACCAGGAAACAAAAACTTAACCCTATCCTAACAGTAACACTAACACTAACCCTAACCCTAACCCCAAAGCTATCACTATCACTAACCCTAATCTTACCCCTACACTTAACACTAACTCTAATCGTAACCAAAACACGAAACCTCACCCTAACCATAACACTAACCCTAACCCTTTCCCTAATCCTAACACTAACCCTAACTCTAATGCTAACCTAAACCTATCGCAATACTTAACAGTAACTCTTACCCTAGACCTAATCCAAACACTAACCCTAACCCTAACCCTAACCCTAACACTAACTGTAACACTAAACCTCACTCTAACCCTAACACTAACCCTAACCCCAAACCTAATCCTATCATTTATCCTAACCCTAACCCTAACCCTCACTCTAACTCTAACCCTCAACCTAAACTTAAACCTAACACTAACTCTAACCTAAAACTAACACTAACCCTATTCCTAACCCTAACTCTAATGTAACACTAGCCTAACCCTATCCCTAACATTAATCCTATCTTTAACCATAACCATAACCGTAACAATAACCCTAACTGTAACTCTAACACAAACACTAACCTTAAACCTAACACTACACACAACCCTAACACTAACCCTAAACCTAACCCTAACCATAACCCTAACCCTAACACTAACACAAATTTTAACCGTAACCCTAATCCAAACCCTATCTTTAACCTAACCCTAACCCTAACACTAACCACAACCCTAAACCTAACCACAATTCAAACCTTAACACTAACCCTAAGCCTCAACCCTAACCCTAACCCTAACATTAATCCTAACCCGAACCCTAAAGCTAAAGCTAAACCTAACGCTAACCCTACAACGAGCTCTAACCCTAAACCTAACCCTAAATTTAACACTAACAATAACCCTAACACTAACATAAAACTAACACTAAACCTAACCCTAACACTAACCCTAAACCTAACCAAAAACCTAACACTAACACTAACCCTAACTTTAACCCTAACACTAACATTAACACGACTTGTAACAGTAACCCAAACCCAAACACTAAAATTAACCCTAACCCAAATCCTAATTTTAACCCTAAAACTAACCCTAACCCTAACCCTAACCCTAACCCTAACACTCACCCTAACAGTAACCCTATCACTAACCCTAACTCTAACCATAACCATTACCTAACGAAATCCTAACCCTAACAGTAACCCTTACGCAAACCCTAACCCAAAACATAACCCTAGCCCTTACATAACCCTAACCCTAAACCTAACACTAAACCTAACACTAAACCTAACCCAAATGTTAACAGTAACTCTTATCCCAATACTAACCCTATCACTAACCCTAAACCTTAACCTAACTCTAAACTTAACACTAACGGTAACCCAAACTGTAACCCTAACCCTATCCCTAACCATAACCCTAAAACTAACCCTAACACTAACCCTAAGCCTCACTATAACCCTAAGCCTCACTCTAATCCTAATCCTAACCATAACCCTAAACCTAAACCTAACACTAAACTTAAACCCACGAGTAACCCTAACCCTAACTCTAAAGCTAACCCTAATCCTAATTATAACCCTAACCCTAAACCTAAACATTACCTAAACATAACCCTATCACTAACTGTAACTGTAACAATAACCCTAAAGCTAAACCTAACCCCAATCCTAACCCTAGCCCTCACACTAACCCTAACACTAAACCTAACAATAACACTAACCCAAACCCAAGCACTGAACCTAAACCTAACTCTAACACTAACCCAAACTCTAATGCTAAACCTAACCCTTACCCTAACCCTAAAACTAACCCTAACCCTAAACCTAAACCTAAAACTAACACTAACCCTAACCCTTTCACTAACACGAACCCTCACCCTGTCACTAACCTTAACCTAACCCTAAACAAACCTAACCCTAATTCTAACCTAACATTAAACCTAATCCAAACCCTAACCGTAACCCTAACACTACCCTGAACCTAATCATAAAACTAACCTAACACTAATAATAACCCTAACCCTAATTCTAACCCTCATCCTAAATGTATTCCTAACACTAACCCTAATCCTAACCCTAACAGGAACCCAAACCCTAACCCTAACCCGAACCTAACCCTAACACTAACAGAAAACCTAAACGAAACACTAACCTTAATCTAACCCTAACCACAACCTAACCCCAACACTAAACCTAACCTAAAGCTAATCCTAACCCTAACATTAACCCTAATCCTCACCCTAACCCTAAATGCTTACCTAAAACTAACCCTAACCCTAACGAAACCCTAACCCTAAAACTAACACTTACCCTAACACCAGCCCTAACACTTACCCTAACCCTAACACAAACCCTAACACTAACCCTACAATAACACTAATTCTAACACTAATCTTAACCCTAATCCTAACACTATACCTAACGCTAACCATAACCTTAATCCAAACCCTAACCCTAACCCTAACTGTAACCCTAAATCTCACCCTAACCCTCACCCTCACCCTAACCCTAAACCTAAACCTATAACTAACCTTAACCCTAAAACTAAGAGTAACCTTAATCTAACTATAACCCTATCCTAAACACTAACACTAACCCTAAACCTAACACTAACCCTAATTCTAACCCTAAATTTAACCCTAACCCTAAACCTAAACCTAACACCAACGCTAAACCTAACACGAACCCTAAACCTTACCCTAACCCTAATTAAAACCTAACACTAACCCTAACACAAGCACTAAACTTAAAACTAACTCTAACCATAACACTAACCTTAACCTAACCCTAAACAAACCTAACCCTAACTCTAACCCTAATCTTAACCCTTATCGTAACCCAAACTATAACACTAAGCAGAACCCCAACACAAACCCTAAGCTAAACCTAACACTAACCCTAATTCTAACCCTAACACTTACCCTAATCCTAACACTAAAACTAACAGTAATTTTAACCATAACCCCAACCCTAACCCTAAAACTTACTCTAACCCTAATTTTAACCCTAACCATAACACTAAACCTAACCCTAACCCTAACTGAAAAAACTAACCCCAACATTAACCCTAATCCTAACCGTAACAGAAAACCTATCCCTAAACCTAACCCTAACCATAACTGATACCTAACCCTAACCAAAACCTAACACTAACCCAAACCCTTATCCTATCCCTAACACTAACCCTAAGCCTATCCCTAAAACTAACCATTCCCTAATCCTAACCCTAACAATAAGAAAAACCTTAACACTAAACCTAACGATAACACTAACCCTAAAACTATTCCTAACCCTAACACTAAACCTAACCCTAAACTTAACCCAAACTCTAATAATAACCCTAATCATAACTGTAAACCAAACCCAAACAGAAACCCTAAACCTAACCTAACACTAACTCTAACCCTAACCCTATCCCTCCCTAACACTAACCCCAAGCCTCACCTTAAACCTAACCCTAACCCTAACCCTAATTCTAAAACTATCCATAAACCTAACTCTAACACTAACCCAAAAACTAATCCTAACCATAACCATAACTATAAACCTAACACTAACCATAACCATAAGTCTAACCCTAACCCTAAAACGAACACTAACCCTAACCATAAACTTAACATTAAACCTAACACTAAACCTAAACCTAACCCTAACCCTAAGGCTATAGTAACCCTAACCCTAACCCTAACTGTAACCCTAACACAAAACCTAACCCAATACATAACCCTAATCCTAACGTAACACTAACCCTAACGATTTCCTAACTTTTACCCTAACCCTAACCCCAACACTAAACCTAACACTAACCCTAACCCTACCACTAACCCTAAACTCAACCCTATCCTTATCACTAACCCTAAACCTAACCCTAACCCAAACACTAACCCTAACCTACCTGTAACCCTAAAACTAACCCTAACCTAACCCTACACCTCATTTTAACCCTCTTACTAACCATAACCCCAAATCTAAATCTAACTTTAACCTTAACACAAACCCTAACCATAACACTCATCCTCACACAAATCATAACTCTAACGCTAATACTAACCCTAACACTAACCCTAAACCTAATCTTAACCCTAACTCTAAAACTAACCCTAAACATAACCCAAAGTCTAACTCTAACTCTAACTCGAACCCAAAAACTAACACCAACCATAAACCTAAATATAATTTTAAAAGTAACCCTAACCTTAACCCTAACCCTAACCGTAACACTAACTCTAACCCTCATCCTAACCCAAAAAGTAAACCTAACCTATCACGAAACCTAACCCTAATCCTAAATCAATCCCTTACCCTAACCCTCATCCTAAGCATAACACTAACCCCAATCCTAACCCTAACAGTTAAAATAACACTCACCCTAACCGTAACACTAACCCTAAACCTAACCCTTACCTAAACATAACCCTAACAATAACCCTAACCCTAACCTGAATCCTAACCCTAATCCTCACCCTAACCCAAACCCTAATGTAAACCTAACCCTAACCCTAACCCTAATTCTAACACAAACCCTAAACCAAACCTAACCCTAAACCTCACCATTACCTAACTCTAAGCCTAATCCTCACCAGAACCCTAATGCTAAGCCGCTCCCTAAACCTAATGCTAAACCTAATACTAACCTTAACTGAAACACTAACACTAACGCTAAACCTAAATATAAGCCAAACCCAAACTCTAACGCTAACGCTAACCCTAACCCTAACCTTAACACTAACCCTAACTCTAACCCTAACCCTAACCCTAACCTAACACTAATCATAACCCTAACAGTTTACCTAATCCTAAACCTAAACCTTACCCTAACCCTAACACTAACCTAACAATAACCCTAATTCTAACCCTAACCCTAACTCTAACCCTCACCCTAAACCAATACCTAACACTAACCCTAACCCTGTCTCTTACATGAACCCTAACCTTAATCCTAACCGGAACACAATCCTAACATTAACCCTCTCCGTAACACATAAACTAACCATAAACCTAACACTAACCCAAAACTAAACAATAACCTTAAAATAACCCTAACCCTAACCACAACACTAATCCTAACCCTAAAGCTAACCCTCACCCTGAAACTAACCCTAAGTCTCTCCCTAACCCTAACCCTATACCTAACACTAATCCTAACCCAAACACTAAACCTAACCCTAACCCTTATCCTAAACATAACACTAAACCTAACTCTAATCCTAACCCTAAGTTTAACACTAAAACTACCCCTAACACTAACACTAAATATAACTCAAACTCAAACAATAACCCTTACCCTAACCCTAACCATAATCCAACCGTAACACTAAACCTAACCCTAATCCTAAATGTAACCCTAACACTAACCCTAACGTTAACCCTAACACTAAACATAACCCTAACCCTAAAGCTAACTTTAATACTAACCCTAACCCTAACCCTTACTGTAAACCTAAACCTAACAAAATCCGTAACCTTAATCCTAACACAAACTATAAATTTAACCCTAATTTAACCCAAAACTTATCCCTAAACCAAACACTAATCTTAACCAATACCTAACACTAACCCTAAAACTATTCCTAACCCTAATAAGGAACTCTAATATGTAACACTTACCCCAATCCTAACCCTAACCCTAATCTAACCCTAACCCTAACTCCAACCCTAGTCCTAACCCTATTTTTAATCCTAACATGAACCATAAAACTAACCCTAATCCTAATTTAGCCCAAACCCTAACCCTCACCCTAACACTAATCTTAAACCTAACCCTTACCCTACCCTAACACTAACTCTAATCCTAACCCTAACCCTAACCTAAACCTAACCCTAAACCTAACTCTAACCCTAATCTTAACCTTTATCATAACCCTAACCATAACCCTAACTGTAAACCCATCTCAAACCCTAACCCTAAAGCTAACACTAACCTAAACCATAACCTAACACTAACCCTAAAACAAAACTAACTCTAACCTTAACCCTAACCCTAAACCAAAATTTTACTCTAACCCTAACCCTAACACTAACATTAAACATAATCTTAATCCTGACACAAATGATAATCCTAACCATAACTCTAACCCTATGAGCAACCCTAACCCTAAAACTAACACTACCCCTAAAACTAACACTAACCATCACTTTAACTCTAACCCTAACTATAACCTTAAAACTAACCCTAAACCTAACCCTACCACTAACCCTAACAATAACCCCAATCCTAAGCCTAACTCTAACCCTCACCATAATTCTAACCATAAGCTAACCCTAAACCTAACCTTAATCCTAAAACTAACCAAAAACCTAACTATAACCCTAACCCTAACCCTTACCCTAACCCTAACCCTAACACTAACTTTAAAATTAAAGCTAACACTAACCTCAACTTTAACCCTAACATGAACCATAAGCCTAAGACTAACCCAAACCTAAACCTAATCCTAAACCTAACCGTGACACTAACCCTAACCCTATGTTGAACCATAATTCACCTAACCCTAATCCTAATTCTAACCCTAATCCTAACCGTAACCAGAACCTTAAACATAATTCTAACTGTAACCCGAAGACAAATCCTAACCCTAACCCTAACACTAACTGTAACCCTAAACCTACACTAACACTAATTTTAACCATAACCCTAAACTTTAACCTAACCCTTAGCCTAAACTTTACCTTAACCCTTACCCTAACCCTAACCCTAAACTTAACCCTAACTCTAACCCTAGCCCTAACATATCACTAATACTAACCCTAACTTTATCCCTAAACCTAAACGCAACCCTGACCCTAACCCTAATAATAACCCTAAACTTCACCTAACTCTAACCCTAAACCTAACCCTAACACTAATCCTAATCCTAACCCTAATACAAATCCTAAAACTAACCCTAACATAAACACTAACCCTAACAATAACTTTAACTTGAACACTAACCCTAATCCTAAACCTAAACCTAACCCTAACATTAACCCTAAACCTAACTCTATCCCTAACCCTAACAATTACTCTAACCCTAACACTAACCCTAACCTAACACTAAGCCTAAGCCTCACCATAATCCTAACCCTAACCGTAATCTAAACCTAACACTTGCCCTACACTAACCGTAAATCTAAGTCTAATACTAACCCCAAAACTAATCCTAAACCTAACCATAACCCTCAACGTACAATAATGCTAACACTAACGCTAACCCTAAACCTAATTCTAAACCTAACACCAACCCTACCCCTAACCCTAACATGAATCCTATCTGTAACTGTAAACCTAACACTAATCCTAACCTTAAACCTAAACCTAACACTAACCCTAACCCTAACCATAAACCTAACACAAACCTTATAGCAAAACATGACCCTAACCATAACCTAACACTAACCCTAACCCTTACCTAACCATAACACTAACCCTAACACTAACACTAACCCTAATCTAACACTAACCCTAACCCCAACACTAACTTTGTCACTAACCGTAACCCTAACACTAACAGTAACACTAACACTAACCCTAACACTATACCTAACCTAACTGTAACCGTAAAACTAACACTAACACTTTGCCTCACTCTAACCCTCTTCGTAACCATAACCCTAACTGTAACACTGACCCTAACTCTAACCCTAACACTAACCCTAAACCTATGTATAACACTAAAACAAACACTTTTCCTAAACCTAATCATAACCATAAATGTAACACTAATCCTAACCCTAACCCTAACACTAAACCTATCTTTTAACCCTAACCCTTACAGTAAACCTAAACCTAAAACTTACCCTAACACTAACTTAAGACTAACCATAACCCTAACCATATCACTAAATCTTAAATTAGCCCTAACCCTAACCCAAGCACTAACTGTAACTCTAACTCAAAAACTAACATTTACCCTAAACCTAACCATAACTCTACATTAACCAAACCCTAAGCCTACCATAACACTAATTCTAGCCCTAATTTAACCCTAAATGTAACTCTAAACATATCCCTAACCCTAACACTATCCCTAAATTTAACCTAACACTAACACTAACACATACACTAAACCTAACCCTAACCCTAATCCTCACACTAACCCTAATCCTAGTAAAAACCCTAATCCTAATAAAAACCCTAACCCTAACCCTAACACTAACCCTAACACTAACACTAACCCTATCCTACCCATAACCCTAAAACTAACCCTAACTCTAAACCTAAGCCTCATTCTAACTTTAATCCTAACCATAACCCTAACACTAATTCTATCACTAACCCTAACAGAAACCCTACCCCTAACCCTAAACCTAAAACTAACCCTAACCATAACTCTAATCCTAACTCTGAAACTAACCCTAAAACTAATTTTAACCCTAACCATAGCACTAACCCTAACCTTAAGCCTATCCCTATCCCTAATCCTATACTTAACCCTAACAGTATCCCTAATCCTAACACTAGCCCTAACAATTACACTAAAGCTAACCCAAAAACCTAATCCTATCCCTAACACTAAACTAACCCTCATGCTAAAACGAACCCTATACCTAACACTAAAACTAACCTTAACCCTAAACCTTACACTAACCCTGAAACTCACCATAACCCCAATCCTAAACTTAAAAGTAACCCTAAACATAACCCTAACACTAATTCTAATCCTAACACTAGGCCTAACCCTAACACTAAACCTAAAACTATCCCTAACCCTAACACTATCCATAACCATAACCCTGACCAAAACACTAACCCTAGACCTAAACCTAAACCTAACACTAACCCTAACCCTAATGCTAACATGAACCTTAACCTTAACCCTAATGCTAACATGAACCCTAACCCTAACACTAATACTAACCCTAATATTAACCCTTACAGTAATCCTTATTTTAACATTAACCTTAACACTAACCCTAACCTAAATCCTAACTCTAACACTAACCCTAAACTTAACCCTAAACCTAACACTAACCACAACCCTAACACAAGAAACCTAAACCTAAACCTTACACTAAACCAAACCGTTATCCTAACCCTACCCCTAACACTAACCCTACTCAAAACCTAACCCTAAATCTAACCCTAACACAAACCTTAACTCTAACCCTAACCCAAACCTAACCCTAACCCTAACTCTAACCTGAATCCTAACTATAACCATAACCCTAAACCTAACCTTAACCCTCACCCTTACAGAAAGCCTAAGAGAAACCCTGACACTAATCCTAACACTAACCCTAACCCTAACACCAACCCTAACTGTAACATTAATACTAACTCTATCTGTAACCATAACCCTAACCCTTACACTTACCCTACCCCTAAGCCTAAGCCTAAGATGAACCCTAACCCAAACTCTAACCCTAACACTAACTCTAACACTAAACTTAACCCTATCCCTAACACTAACACTAAGTCTTACACTAATCTTAAACATAACTCTAACACTAACACTAACCCCTACCCTAACCCTATCACTAATACTAATCCTAAACATATCTGAAACCTATCACTAACACTAACCCTAAACCTAAACTTAACCCTAACACTAACACTAGCCCTAATTCTATCCCTAACCTAACAGTAACAATACCCCTAACCCTAAACTTCACCATAAACTTAACCCTAACCCTTACCCTAACACTAAACCTAACCCTAAATCTAACCCTAACCCTAACCCTAAACCTAAACCAAAATCTAACCCTAACCCTAACCCTAACCCTAACCAAAACACTAACTCTAACCCTACGCATAACATTAACCTTAAACCTATTCCTAACCCTAACACTATCCATAACTCTAACCCTAACACTAACCTAATTACTAACACTAACCCTAATCCTAACCCTAACCCTAATCCTAACCCAAACCCTTACCATAAATCTAAACCTAACCCTAACAGTAACACTAACCCTTAACCTAACCCTAACCTTAACACTAACCATAACCCTATCCCTAGCTCTAACCCTAACAGTAATCTGTATTTTAAGCCTAAACTTAATACTAACCCTAAACCTAACACTAAGCCTATAAGTAACCGTAACTGTAACCCTAAAAGTATCCCAAACCCTAACACTAAACATAACCCTAACCCTAACTGTAACACTAAACATTACACTAAACCTAAACTTAACCCAAACACTAACCCTAACACTATCACTAACACTAACATTAACCCTAACACTAACCCTAAAAATAACAGTAACTCTAAAACTTACCCTAACACTAACCTTAACCCTAACCCTAATGCTAACCCTAACACCAATTCTAAACCTAACCCTACCACTAACCCTACCACTAACCCTAACCCTAACCCTACACATAACCCCAACCTAAACCATAACCCTAACCCTAACCCTAACCTTAAACCTAACACAAACCCTAACTCAAACCAGAACCCTAAGCCTAACACAACCCTAACCATAACCCTTACCTAATCGTAATCATAAACCTAACACTAATAGTAATCCTAACCTGAAACCCTACCCTATCACTAACCCTAACCATAAACTTTAATCTAACCGTAAACCTATCTGTAACTCTAACCCTAACCCTAAACCTAATCCTAATATTAAAAGTAACACCAACACTAACCCTAACCCTATCCTTAACACTAACACTAAAACTAACACTAAACCTAACCCTAAACCTTACCCTTAATCTAACACTAACCCTAACACTAACCCTAACCATAAAAATAACCCTAAAGCTAAACATCACCCTAACCCTAACACTAACCCAAACACTTACCTTAACCCTAACCCTAACAAAAACACTAACCCTAACCTTAAAACTAACACTAACCCTAAACCAACCATAAATCTATCACTAACCCTAACCCTAAACCTAAACCTAATATTAACCCTAACCCTAATCCTAAAAATAAACCTAAACCTATTCCTAAACCTAACACTATTTCTATCTCTATCCATAACCCTAACTGTAACACTAATCATAAACCTAAGTATAACCCTAACACTAACCCTAAACATAACACAAACCCTAACCCTAACACTAACACTAACGCTAATCCTAACACTAAACCTAACACTAAACCTAACTGTAAATTTTACCCAAACACTAAACCTTACCCTAACCCGAACACTAACCCTAACCCTAAACCTAAAACTAATGTAAACCTAACAGTAACTCTAATACTAACCCTAACCCTAACCGTAACACTAACCCTAACACTAACCATAACACTAACCCTAACCCTAACCCTAACACTAAATTTCAACCTATCCCTAATTAAACTATTGGTAACCCTAACCCTAATTCTAACACTAGCACTAACCCTAAATCTAACCCTAACCCTAACTTGAACACTAACCCTAAAACTAACCCCAACTCCAATACTAAACCTAATACTAAACCTCTCATTGAACTTAACACCTAACCCTAATTTTAACCCTAACTGTAACAATAACACTAACCCTATCACTAACACTTACACAAACCCTAAAATAAACGTAACCCTAAAACGAATTTTAACCCTAAACCTACCACTAACCCTAACCTTAACCCAAACACTAACCTTAACCCTAACACTAAACCTAACACTAACACTTACCCTAAAACTAACCCAAATACAAACCCCAGCCCAAACAGTAATCCTAAACATAACCCTAACAATAACACAAACCGTAACCCTAACACAAACCCTAATACTAACACTAACCGTAACCCTAACACTAAACCTAACCCTAACCTAACCTAACACTAACCCTAAAGTAATACTAAACCTAACAATAAACACAATCCTAACCCTAACACTAACCATACACTAACCCTAACCCTAACCGTAATCTTAAACCTAACCCTAACCCTGAACCTAACTGTAATGCTATCCATTACCTAATCCTAACCCTAATCATAAACCTAACAATAACCCTGACACTATACCTAACCTTACACGATCCGTAACACTAACCATTCCACTAAGCCTAAATGTAACCAAAACCCTAATCCTAACCCTAAACTTAACCCTAACTTTTTCTCTAAAACTAACCCTAACACTAACACTAACACTAAGTCTAATTCCAACTCTAACACAAATGTAACACAAACCATCACCCTGACCCTAATCTAACCCTAACCCTCACCCTTTCTTATCCCTAAACCTGACCCTAACACAAACAGTAACCCTAAACCAAACCCTAACACTAACCCTAAACCTATTACTAACCTAAACTTAACTCTTACCATAACACTAACACTAACCCTAACACTAACTTTAACCATAACCCCAAACCAAAACCCAACACTAACCCTAACCCTAACCCTAACCTTAACCTAAACCTCTCCCTAACAGTAACCTGATACTTAACAGTAACTGTAAGTGTAACACTAACCATAACGTGTACCATAACCTAGCACAAAACCTAATCCTAACACTAACAGTAACCCTAACTCTAACCGTAACACTAACCCTAACCCTAACCCTAAACCTAACACAATGCATAATCCAAAGTGTAACCCCAAACCTATCCTAACCCTAACTCTAACACTTACCAAACTCTAAGCCTAATCCTAACCCTAAACCTAACCTTAACACGAACCCTAAACCTAACCATACCACTATGCCTAACCCTACGCAAACCCTAAACCCAAAGCTAAAACTTACACTAAAACTAATGCTAACCCTAACATAACATAAAACCTAACCCTAACCTTAACCCTAACCATAATACTAACCCTATTGTAAACCTAACCCTAAACCTAAACTTTACCCTCACCCTAACCCTAATCCTAAACCTAATACTAACCATAAACCTAACACTAAAAGTAACCCTAACCCTAGTATTTAACCCTAACCCAAACACTAAAGCTAATTCTTCACCTAACCCTGACCCTAACTCTAACCCTCTCCATAACCCAAACCCTAAAGTGAAACCTAAACCTAACACTAGCCCTAACCCAAAACCTAACATGAAACCTAAACCTAACCCTAACCCTAACTCTAACACTTACACTAACTCTAAACCTAACCCTAACCCAAACCCTAAAGTGAAACCTAAACCTAACACTAGCCCTAACCCAAAACCTAACATGAACCCTAAACCTAACCCTAACCCTAACTCTAACACTTACACTAACTCTAAACCTAACCCTAACCCTAATACTAATCTTAACCCTAACCCAAAACTTAACCTACCCTAAACCTAAACCTAACCTAAACCAAATCCTAACCATAACTGTAACCCTAACATAACCCTAAGAGTAACCCTAACACAAATCCTAACCTTAACCAAAAACTAACCCTAACCCTAATCCTAGCCCTAATCCTAACCATAATTTTACACTAACACTATTTCTAACCATAACCCTAAACTATCCCTAAACCTTATCCTAAACCTAACCCTAACCATAAAACTAACTTTAACCCTAACCCTATCACTAACCCTAACCCTAACCCTAATTCTAACCCTAAACCTAAGCCTATCACTAATGCTAACCCTAACTCTAACCCTAAACCTAACACTAAACATAACATGAGCCCTAACCCTAATGCTGACACTAACCCTAACCTTAATTCTTACCCTCACCTTAAACCTAAAGGAAACACTAACCCTAATCCTAAACTTATCACGAAACCTAAACCTAACCCTAACCCAAACCTAACTCTAACACTAAACTTCACCATAACTAACCCTAACATTAACACAAAACCTAAACCAAATTTTAACTTTAACATAACCCTTACCCTAACCCTAACCCCAACCCTAACCCTAAAGCTAAAGCTAACCCTAACCCTAACACTAACCCTAAACCTCACCCTTACCCTAAAACTAACACTAACACTAACCATAATCCTAACACTAACCCTAAACCTAACTCTAACCCTTATTCAAACACTAGTTCTAACCCTAACCCTAACCCTAATGTAACACTAAACCTAAACCTAGTCCTAACCCTAATCCTAACCCTAACACAAACCCTAACCCTAACCCTAACTCTACCCATAAAACGAACCCTAACCATAAAACTTACTCTAAACCTCACCATAACCCAAACCCTAACCCAACCACAAATCTAAACCTAACTCTAATCCTAACACTAATCCTAACCCTAACCCTAACCCTAACCCCAACATAAACCCTAAAGTTAACCCTAACCCTAACCCAAACACTAACCCTAAACCTAACCCGAACACTAACCCTAACCCTAACCCTAACCGCAACCCTATCCCCAACCGTAACCTGAACCCTAACCCTTACCATAACCCTAAACCTAACGTAACACTAACCCTAACCCAAACATTATCCCTACAACTAACCCAAACCCTAACCACAACCCTAACACTAACCATATCCTAACCCTAACCCTAATTTTAACACTAACCCTACCATAAAACTAACCCTAACTCTAACCCTAACCCTAAGCCTAATCTACAACCTAACCCTTACCCTAAATTTAACCGTGTCACTAACACTAACCCTAACCCTAACAGTACTTAACTCTATCCCTAACCCTAAACCTAAAACTAACACTAACCCTAACCATAACCCTAACACTAACCTAACACTAACACTAAACCTAACCCTCACCCTAAACTTAACAATAACCCTCACCCTAACCCAAACACGAACCCTAACCCTACCCATAACCTGAACCTACCTCTAACACTAAACCTCACCGTAACAATAATCCTAACTCTAACCCTAACTCAAACCCTAAACCAAATACTAACCTTAACCTAACCCTAACCATAACCCTAACCCAAACCCTAAACCTAACCCTAAAGTTAAACCTAACCCTGACACTAACCCTAAGCCTCACCCTAACCCTAATTCAAAACCTAACACTAACCCTAAACCTAACTCTAACCTTAACTCAAAACTAAATTTAAACTTAACCCTAACTCTAACCATAACACTAACCCTAACCATAACCCTAACCCTAAGACTAATACAACCCCTAACCCTAACCCTAACACTAACTCTAACCGTAACCCTAAACCTATCACTTACACTAACAATAACAATAAACCTAAACCTAAACCTAAAATTAACACAAGCCGTAACCCTAACCCTAACATGAACTGTAATCCTAACACTAACCCTAATTTAACCCAAACCCTAACCCTAATCCTAACACTAATCCTAACCCTAACCCTAACCCTAACCCTAAAACTATCTCTAACCCTAACCCTAACCCTAACCCAAACTTAATCCTCAACCTAACTCTAACCTTAATGCTAACCTGTATCATAATTCTAAGTATAATGCTAAGCATAACACCTACACAAACCCTAATACTAAACCTTACACTAACCTAAACCCTAACCCTAACACTACCCTAACCCTAACATTAACACTAGCACTAACTCTAATTGTAACCCTAACCCCAACCCTAACACTAACCCTAAACCTAATCCTATCACAAACCCTCCCATAACCATAACTCTAACCCTAAAAGAAACCCTAAAACTAACCCTAACACTAACACTAATCCTAACTTTAACCCTAACTCTAATCCTAAACCTAAATCTACCTGTGACAATATCTTTAAACCTAACCCTAAACCTAACTATCCCTAAATATAACCCTAATCTTAACACTAACTTTAAACCAAAGTATAACCCTAATCCTAAACCTAACAGTAACCCTAACCATAACCCTAATCATAAACCTAAAGCTAGCACTTACCCTATCCTTAACCCTAACACAAACCCTAAACCTAATCCTAACCCTAACCTAACCCTAAACCTAAACATAACTTTAACATTAACCCTAATCCAAACCCTCACCAGAACCCTAACACTAACCTTAACCCTGCCCTAACCCTAACCTAACCCTAACCCTATCGCTAACCCTAACTGTAATTGTAACACTAAACATAATCCTAACCATTACCATAACACAAATCTCAAACCGAATCAAAAATCTAACCCTAAACCTTATCCTAACTCTAACACTAACACTAATCCTAAACCTAACCCTAACCCTAACCCTAATGTAACCCTAAACCTAACAATAACCATAACCCTAACACAATCCCTAACGTAAAACATAACCCTAAACATAAGCTAAACATAAACCTAAACACTAATTCTAACTTTTACCTAACACTAACCCTAACACTACCACTACCACTACCACTAACACTAACTCAAAAACTAACCCTAACCCTAACCCTACCACTAACCCTAACCCTAAATGTAACATAACCCTAAAGATACCAGTAACATTACATGAACCATAACACTAACCCTATCCATAACCCTAACCCTAACCTTAAACATAACCCTAACCCTAACACTAAATCTGATCCTATCCCTAACACTAATCCTTACACTAACCGTAACCATCAGACTAGCCCTAACACTTACCTAACCCTAACCCTGACTCCAACCATAACACTAACCATAGAACTCTCTAACCCTAACATTAAACCTAACCCCAACCCTAACCGTATAACTAACTCGAACCCTAATCCTAATCTTAAATGTAACACTAACCCCAACCCTAACTGAACCCTAACCCTAACCCTAACCCTAACACTTACCTAACTCTAAACTTAGCCCTAAACATAACACAAACCCTAACAGTAAACCTAACCCTAATCCTAACAATAACCATAACCCCAAGAATAACCTATTACTAACCCTAACCCTATGTCTAACACTAAATCTAACACTAACTCTATCCCTGACCCTTACTTTAACCCAAACCCTAACACTAAACCTAACCCTTATGCTAACAATATACCTAAACTACTCGTAACCCTAAACTAACCCCAAACCTAACCCTACACCTCACTCTACCCCTCTTTCCAATCATAACCAATACCCTAATTTTAACTCTAACCCTAACACAAAACCTAAAACTAACCCTTATGCTAACACAAACCATAATTCTTACCCTAACACTAACCTTAACACTAACCCTAACCTTAACACTAACCCTAACCCAAACCCTAACCCCATTTCTAAAATTAAACCTAACCCTAAACCTAACCAGAACCCTAACCCTAACCCTAACCCCTAAACTAACCTTAACCATAAACATAACCCTAACCCTAACACTAACCACAACCCTAACCCTAACTGTAACACTAATCGTAACCCTAATTCTAACCCTAAACCTAAAAGTAATCCTAATCCTAATCCTATCCCTAACCCTAACACTATCCCTAACCCTAACCCTAAAACTAACACTAATACTGAATCTAACCCTAAACATAACCCTACCCCTAACCCTCACCCTAAACCTTACCCTAATGCAAACCCTAACCCTAATCCTAACACTTATCCTAACCCTTACCCTAACACTATCACTAACCTACATGTAACCCTTAAACTAACCCTAAACCTAACTCTAAGCCTCACTCTAACCCTAATCCTAACTATAACCTTGCACTTACCCTATCACACACCATTTCCCTAACATAAACATTAATCCTAACACTAACCCTAACCCTAAACCTAACTCTAAAACTAAACCTAACCTAACTGAACTCTAACCATAACTGTACCCTAGAACAAACCCTAAACGTAACCTAACCCTAATTCTAAAATGAACCCTAACCCTTACCCTAACTGTAACACTAAACCTAACCCTAACCTTAGCCCTAACCCTAAACCTACCCCTAATGCTAACACTCTCCCGAACCCTAACACTAACACTAACACTAAACTAACCCTAAACCTAACCCTAATCCTAACCCTAACCCTGAAACTAATCCTAAACCTAACTCTTACACTGACCCTAAACCTAACACTAACTCTAACACTAACCATAACCCTAAGCTAACACTACCCATAACCCCAACACTAACCCTATCACTAACCCTAACCCTAACCATAAACCAAACACTAACCCTATCCCTAACCCTTACTTTAACCCTAATACTAACACTAACCCTAACCCTAACGCTAACACTATACCTAAACTACACGTAACCTTAAAATTAACCTTAACCTTAACCCTATGGCTTCATTCTAACCTTCTTTCTAATCATAACCAAAACTCTAATTTTAACTCTAACCTATCACAAAACCTAAACCTAACCCTTACCCTAATACAAACCATAATTCTTACCCAAACACTAAGCTAAAAACTAACCCTAACTGAAACCCTAACCCTAATTCTACAACTAACCCTAACCCTAAATTGAACCCTAACCCTAATCCTAACCCCAAAACTAACTTTAACCATAAATCTAACCCTAAACCTAAACCTAACCCTAATCATAAGCCTAATTATAACCGTGACATTATCCCTAACCCTAATTCTAATCCTAAACCAAAAAGTAACCCTAAACCTATTTCTAACCCTAACACTATCCCTAACCCTAACACTAACACTAACACTGAACCTAACCCTAAACCTAACCCTACCCCTAACCCTCACCCTAACTCTTATGTAACATGAACCCTAACACTAAACTTAACCCTAAACCTCACTCTAACCTTAATCCTAACCATAACCTTAACACTTACCCTAACATAAACCATATCCCTCACATGAACACTAATCCTAACACTTACACTAACCCTAACCCTCACCCTAACTATAAAACTAAACCTAAACCTAACCCAAACCCTAACCCTAACCCTAATCCTAGAACTAACCCTAAACATAAACCTAACCCTAACCCTAAAACGAACCCTAACCCTAACCCTAACTGTAACACTAATCCTATCCCTAACCTTAGCCCTAATCCTAATCCTATCCCTTACCCTAACATTCTCCCTAACCCTAACCATAACACTAACACTAAAGCTAACCCTAAACCTAACAGTAACCCTAGCACTAATCCTGAAACTAATCCCAACCTTAACCTTTACACTAACCATAAACCTAACCCTAAACCTAGCACTAACTCTAACACTAACCCTATCCCTAATCCTAACAATAACCCTAACCTCAACACTAACCCTATCACTAACCATAACCCTAAGCCTAACCCTAAACCTAACAGTAACCCTATCTTTAACCCTTACTTTAACCCTAACACCAACCCTAACCATAACCCTAATGCTAACTTTATACTTAAACTACACATAACCCTAAAACAAACCCTAACCCTTACCCAACACATCACTCTAACCCTCTTTCTAATCATAACCAAAACCCTAATTTTAACTGTAACCTAACACAAAACCTAAACCCAACCCTTACCCTAACACAAACTATAATTCTTACCCGAACACTAAGCTTAACACTAACACTAACTGAAACCCTAACCCTAATTTTAAAACTAACCTTAATTCTAACTTGAACCCTAACCCTAACCCTAACCCCAAAACTAACCTTAACCACAAACCTAACCCTAACACTAACCCTAACGATAAGCCTAACCCTAACCTTAACACTATCCCTGATCCTAATTCTAACCATAATCCTAAAAGTAACCCTAAACCTATCCCTAACCATAACACTATTCCTCACACTAACCCTAACACTAACACTAACACTGAACCTAACCCTACCCTTAACCCTCACCCTAACTCTTACCTAACAGAAACCCTAACCCTAACACTAATCCTAACCCTAACCCTAACACTAACCCTAACCAACAAGTAACCCTAAAACTAAACCTAAACCTAACCCTAAGCCTCATTGTACCCCTAATCCTAAAACTAACCCTAAATCTTACCCTATCCCTAATCCTAACACAAACCCTAACCCTTAACCTTACCCTAACACAAACCATATCCCTCACACACACACAATCCTAACACTAAACCTAACCCTAACCCAAACTCTAGCCCTAACCCGAATCCGAACCCTAACACTAACCCTAATCATAAAACTAACCCTAAACATAACCCTAAATCTTAGCCTAAAACAAACCCTAAAACTAACCCTAACCCTAACTGTAACACTAACCCTAACCATAGATCTAACCCTAAACCTATCCCTAACCCTAACACTCTCCCTAACCCTAACCTTAACACTAACACTAAAGGTAACCCTAAACCTAACCCTATCCCTAACACTAACCCTATCCATAACACTAACACGAACCCTAACCCTAACCCTAACCCCAGCTCTAAACCTAAAACTAACCCTAAACCTACCCTTAACCCTAACACTATCCCTAACCCTAACACTAACACTAAACCTTACATTAACCCTAAACCTAACCCTAACCCTAACACTCTCAAGAACCCTAATCCTAACCCTAAACCTCACCACAAATGTAAACCTAATTCTAACACTTACTCTAACCCTAATACTAACATTAAGCCTCAACCTAAGTCTAACACTAACCCAAACACTAATCCTAAACTTAACCCTAATTCTAATTGTAACACTAACCCTAATCCTAACCATAAACCTACAACTAACCCTAAAACTAACCCTAACCAAACCTCTAACACGAAGCCTAAACCTGTCCCTAACTGGAACCCTAACACTAACCCACACCCTAACCCTAACCTTAACACAAACCCTAACCATAACGCTAACCCTAACACAAACCCTAAGCAAACCCTAACCCTAACCCTAACCCTAACCCTAATGCTTACCTAAACCTTGCCTAATCCTAACGCCAACCATAACTCTATAACTAACACTAACCCTAACCCAAGCCTAAACCTAACACTAACCTAAACCTAACTGTAACCGTATCACTAAAATTACCTCTAACCATAACCATAACCATAACAGTAACCTAACCCCAATCCTAACTCTAATTCTAACCCTAATGCTAACCCGAACCCTAACCCTAAACCTAACACTAACCCTAACACTAAACCTAAACCTAACTGTAACCCTAACTCAAAAACTAACCCTAACCCTAAACTGAACCCTAACCCTAACCCTAACCCTATCACAAACACTAACTCTAAACCTAACACTAATCCTAACCCTAAGCCTAACTCTAAAACTAACCTTAAACCTAAATGTAACCCTATCTTAACTGTAACTCTAACCCTAACCTAAATGTAAACCTAATCTTAACCGTAACCCTAACCCTAACCCAAACCCTAACCCTAACACAAACCCTAAAACTAACCCTAACACTAACCGTAACCCTAAAGTAACCTTAACCCTAACACTAATCCTAACCCTAACCTTAATCCTAAAAATAAACCTAACTCTAACCCTAACCCTTACACTAACCCTAACCCTAAACCTTACCCTAACCCTAACCCTAACTCTATCACTTACCAAACCCCAACACTAACCCTATCCCTAATCTTAAATGTAACCCTAATCCTAACCCTAACCCTAATCCTAACACAAACCCTAACCTAACCCTAAACCTAAACCTGTCATAACCATAACCCTAACCCTAACAGTAACCCTAACCCTGACCCTAACATTCACCTAATTCTAACCCTAAGCCTAACACTAAACCTATCCCTAACCCTAACACTAACCCTTAACCTAACTATAACCCAAACCCAAACACTAACACTAACCCTAAGCTTAACTCTAACACTAACCCTAACCCTTACCCTAACCCTAGCCCTACCTCTAACCCTATCCCTTACCTAAGCCAAATCCTCCTTCTAATGCTACCCTAGTCCTAACCATAATTCGTAGCCTTCCTCAAACCCTAACTTTATTACGAGTCCTAACATAGCCCTCATTCTAGCTCTAACCCTAACCCTAACCCTAACCTTGACCCTTATTCTGACCCTAACACTAACCCTAGATCTAAACCTGACCCTATCCCTAAACCGAACCCTAACACTACCTCTACCGGTAAACCGATACCTAAACATAACAGTAACACTAGCACTAGACAAACCTAATTTTAAATAGAATCATAAATCTAGCCCTAGCCTTAAACAAAAACCTAGCACTAGCCCTAACAATAAGCATTAACCTAACATAAAGACTAAAATTATCACTAGACCAAATGCTAGTCCTACTTGTGGCTCTAAACCTAAAACTAACCCTAACCCCACAATGACCCTTAATCTAATAGAAACTCTAGCTCTAAACCTAAAACTAACCCTAACCCCACAATGACCCTTAATCTAATAGAAACCCTAGCTCTAAACTTTTTCCTAAACCAAAACCTAACCCTAATACTAGACTTATCCATTACCCTTAGCCCCAAACTAGCCATAAACCTATCCCTCGCTCTTAAATTACCCAAGCCCCAATGTTAGCCCTAAACATCACACAAAACCTAGCCCTTATCCTAGCCCTAAACCTAGCCCTAATCATAACACTAACCATAAACTTAGACCTAACCCTAATGCTAACCCTCTCCCTACCCTAACCCTAGCTCAAACTCTAATCCTCAGCCTAATTATAACCCTAACCCTAAACCTAACTCTAGCCTTGACTCAAAACCTAACCCTCGCCCTAGCCCTATCCCTACCTCAAATGCCTACACTTACCCTAACCCTAACCCTAACATTAATCCTAGGCCTAACCCTAACCCTAACCATCATCCTAACTTTAACCCTAGCCCTAACCTTAGTTCTAACCCTATACATTACCCTAAAGAAATGACTAACCCAAATGCTAACACTAGGCCTAATGATAACCCTATCATTAACACTAACCCTATCCATTACTCTAAACCTAACCATAACCATAAACCTAATTCTATCCATTACCCAAACCCTAACCTGAACCCACCGCTAATTCAAGTATAAACCCTAAATCTTAATCTAAACCAAACCCTACCCTGACCCTGACCCTAATAATAAACATGGCTCTAACATTGACCCTTACCCTGCACCTAAACCTTACAATAGACATAGCCATAACCTAACACTAAAACTAATACTAACCATAAACCTAGACTTGACAATAGCCCTAGCCCTAATCCTTGCCATAGCCCTAACACAAACCCTGAGCCTAGCCCTAAACCTAGACTTAATCCTAACTCAAACCCTTACCTTAGTCCTAACCCTAATTCTAACCCTTGCCCTAGCCCTAAAGCTAGCTATAACCCTATCCCTTCTCCTAAACCTAATCCTAACCCTAACAATAACCCTAACCCTAGGCCTAACCCTAACACTAACCCTAGCATTAATCCTAGCACTAATTTAGCCCTAACCCTAACCCTACCCCTAAACTTATTCTAAAAAATAAATCGAACTCTCTACCTAACCCTATTTCTAGTTCTAACCTATCTGTAACCATAACCCTAACACTAGACCTAAACTTAGCCCTAACCCTAGCCATAGCCCGAAACCTAATTCTAACCATAATAATAAATCTAAGCCTAAACTTCACCCTACCATTAGCCCTAACACTATCGCTAATCATAAAAGTAGCCCTAATCTAGGCCTAGTTCTAAAACAAAACTGAGCCATCGCCCTATCCCTAACCCTACCTAACCTTATTCCTAGACCTGACATTAGCCCTATTCCTAGCCTAGTCCTAGTTCAAACCCAGCCTTAATCCTTACCCTGATCTTAACCCCAGCCCTATCCCTAATTTTAACCCTTGCCCTAGCACTAAACATAGCTGTAACATCATACCTTACCATAACACTAATGCTAAATTAACCCTATCCCTAAACCTAGGCCTAAATCTAACACTAAGCCTAGCACTAATCCTAGCCCTAATTAAGGCCTAACACTAAACATAACCCTATCTCTATCCCTAAGACTAACTCTAACTCTCGCCCTAGCCCTATCCCTAGTTCTAAACCTATCCCTTACCATAACCCAAAACCTATCCCTATCCCTAGCCCCAACCTTAGCCCTAACATTTGCACTATGCCTAAAGCTGGATCAAACAAAAAACTTAAGCCTAAATCTCACCCTAACACTAGCCCTGTCCCTAATGCTAATTGGAAAACTAGCCCTAACCCTAACTTAGCCCTAAAACAAAACTAAGCCCTAAACCTAACCCTAACCCTTAACTTAAACCAAACACTAACCCTAAACCTAGCTCTAAACCTTGCCATAATTTGAGTGCTAAACCTAACCCTAGGAATAACTCTGACCCTGACTCGGATAATAATACTAACCCTAGCTTTAAACATTGCCTTAATTCTAAACCAAAAAGTAGCCCTAATCAGAAATTAAGTTCTTTCATTAGCCTTAGCCCTAATGCTAACACATATCCTAGTGCTAATCTGAGCCCTAACCCTAGGTTTAAACTCTAAGACTAACCCTAACTCTAATCCTATCCCTATCCCTATCCCTAATCCTAACCCTATCTCTAATCCTATCCCTTACCCTAAGCCAAACCCTCACCCTAATGCTACCCTAGTCCTAACACTAATCCTTACCCTATCCCAAACCCTAACCCTATTACTAGTCCTAACCCTAGGCCTCATTCTAGCTCTAGCCCTAACCCAAACCCTGACCCTTATTCTGACCCTAACACTAACTCTAGATCTAAACCTGACACTAACCCTAAACTGGACCCTTACTCTACCCCTACTGGTAAACCTATACTTAAACCTAACAGTAACACTAGCACTAGACCAAACCTAATCCTAAATAGAGTCATAAATCTAGCCCTAGCCCTAAACACAAACCTTGAACTAACTCTAACCATAACCTTTAACCTAACACAAAGACTAACCGTATCCATAGACCCAATGCTATTCCTAATTCTGGCCCTAACCCTAACCCAAACACTGATGCTTACCCTAACACAAACCCTAGCTCTAAACCTTATCCTAACACAAAACCTAACCCTAACACTAGACTTATCCATAACCCTAACCCTAAAACTAGCCATAACCATAACTCGAGCACTTACAATACACATAGCCCTAATTCTAGCCATAAACATCACACAAACCTAGCCCTTATCCTAGCCCTAAACCTAGCCCTAATTTTGTAACCCTAAATGTAACCCTAGACCTAAACCTAACCCTAACCCTAACCCTCACCCTAGTCCTAAACCTAGCTCAAACTTTAACCCTTTCCCTAAACATAACACAAACTCTAACCCTACCCTAGCCTTGACTCTAACCCTAACATCACCCTAGACCTAACCCTAACTCAAACCCTAATACTTACCCTAAATATAACTCTGACACTAACCCTAGGCCTAAACCTAACCCTAGCCATAAACTTAACTTTAATTCTAGCCCTAACTTTAGCTCTAACCCTATCGATTACCCTAAAATAAGCCTAAATCAAATGCTGACCCTAGGCCTAACGCTAACCCTATCGCTAACAGAACCCTATACATTACTCTGACATTAGTCCTAAACCTAACCCTATCCATTATCCTAATCCTAAACCAAATCCTAATGCTAGTACAAGCCTTAACCCTAAACCTTAACCTAAACCAAACCATACCTGGACCATGACCCTAATAAAACACCTAGCTCTAAACCTGACCCTTATCATAAACCTAACCCTTACACTAGACCTATCCATAACCTAACCATAAAACTACCACTTTAACACTAAACCTAACCCTAAATCTAACCATAACCCTAACAGTAACTCTAAGGCTAACCCTAAACCTAAACCTAACAATAACTGTAACCCTAACCCTAACCCCAAACCTAAAAATAACTCTTACCCTAAACCTATCACTAACCCTAACCTAAATATAACCCTAACCCGAAAACTAATTTTAAACCTAATCCTAACCCTTACACTAACCCTAACCTAACCCTAACCCTAAACCTAAACCTAACACTAACCTTAACCCTAAACCCAACCCTAACCCTATCATTAACACTAACCCTAACACTAAACCTAACACTAACCCTAACCCTAACCCTAACTCTAACACAAACCCTAATCCTAAACCTAAAGCTAACTATAACACTAAACCTAACACTAAACCTAAACCTATTCCTAACACTAAACATAACCCTAACACGAACACTAAACTTAAGGCTAACCCTAACCCTCAACCTAACCCTAACCCTCACCCTAACCCTAACCCTAAACCAAACATTAACCCTTACCCTAAACCTAAAACTAACCCTAAACCTAACTATAACCATAACCCAAACACTAATGTTAAACTTAACCCTAACTCTAACACTAACCCTAACCTAATCCTAACCATAAATCTAAACCTAACACTAACCCTAAACCTAACCCTAAACTAAGCCTAACACTAAACCTAACCTAAACCTAATCCTAACACTAACCTGAAATCTAACACTAACGTAACCATAACCTTAACCATAAACCTATATATAACCCTAACACAAATCCTAACCCTCCCTCTAACACTAACCTTAAGCCTAACTCTAACCCTAACCTAACACTAACCCAAGACAAACCCCACCCCAAACCATAACCCTAATCCTAAGATAACCCTAATGCGAACCCTTACCTAACCCTAACCCTAATCCTAAACCTAAAACTAACCTTAACACTAACCATAACCGTAACCCTAATACGAACCATAAAACTAAACATAACACTAAGCCTAACCCTCACCGAAAGACTATCCCTAAACCTAACACTAATCCTAAAACTAACCCAATTCCTAATCCTAACAGAAATCCTAATCCTAAACCTAACGTTAACCCTAACACTAAACCTAACCCTAATTTATCCTTAACCCTAACACTTACCATAATCCTACTCCTAACAATAGCCCTAACCTAACCCTAAACCTAACACTCACCCTAGCCCTAACCCGAAATCTAACACTAATCCTAATCCTAACACTAACACTAAGCCTAAACCTAAATATAACCCAACCCAAACACTAATGCTAACCCTAAACCTAACCCTAACACAAACCCTAACCCTAACCAAACCCTAACCATAAACCTAACAAGAACCCTAACCTAACACTAACACTAACCTAACCCTAACCCTAACCCTAACACTAATCTTAACCCTAACCCAAACTCTAACCTACCCTAATCTAACCCTAATCCTAACCGAAACCGTAACCCTAACAATAACCCCAATCATAACCCTAAAACAAACCCTAACCCTAACCGTACAGCTAACCCTAACCTTAACCCTAATTTTACACTAATACTAATTCTAACCTTAACCCTAAACTAAACATAAAACCTTAACCTAACCCTAACCTAAACCTAACACTAACACTAAATTTAACCCTAAACCTAACTCTAAATCTAACCCTAACCCTCACCATAACACAAACCCTAACTCTAACCATAACCCTAACCTTAACCCTAACCCTAACCTATCACTAACTCTAACCCTAAACCTAACCCTATCACTAACCCTAACACTAACAATAACTCTACTGTAAACCTAACCCTAACCATAATGCTTACCCTAACTATAATTCTAAACCTATCACTAATAGTAATCCTTATCCTAAACCTAAGACTAACCCTAACCCTAACCCTATCACATACCCTCACCGCAACCGTAACACCAACCCTAACACTAACCCTAACCCTAACCCTATCATTAACCCTAACTCTAACACAATACCTTACACTAACCTGAACCATAACCCTAACTCTAACACGAACTCTAATCCTAAACCTAACACTAATCATAACACTAACCCTAACATTAACCCTTACCCTTACCCTAACCCTAACCCTAAAACTAAGCCTAAGTCTAACACTTAATTTAACCCTAAACCTAACAATAACCTTCACCCTAACCCTAACCCTAATCCAAATCGTAACCCTAACCCTAACACTAAACCTAAAACTAAGTGTAACCCTAACCCAAACACTAATGCTAAACCTAACCCTAATGCTAACACTACCTCTAACCCTAATCCTAACCATAAACCTAAAACTAACAATAACACTAACCCTAACCCTAACATGAACCATAATTGTAACCCTTATCCTAACCTAACCCTAACCCTAATATAACCCTAACACTAATCCTATCCCTAACACTAACCCTAAACCAAAAATTTAACCCTAATATTAACCCTAACCTAACCCTAACCCTAACATTAAACCTAACACTAACCCTAATTCTACCCATAACCTAAAACTAACCCTAAACCTAAACCTAACCCTAACTCAAACACTAATCATAACCATAACGCTAAACCTAAACCTAATCCTAACACAAAACCTGACCATAACCATAACTTTAACAAAAAACTGAATCCTAACCCTAACCCTACCTAAACCTAACCATAAACCTAACCCTAACACTAAACCTAACACTAACCCTAAAACTAACCCTAACCCTAACCAAACCCTAACCTTACCCCTACCCATAATGTAACACTAACCCTAAACCAAACTTTATCCCTAACCCAAATCCTATCCGCAACCCTAAAACTAATCATACCGTAACCCTAACCCTAATTTTAACACTAACCCTAACCATAAAATTAACCATAATACTAACCCTTAAACTATCCCTAACCCTAATGCTAACCCTAAACCTAAACTTAACCCAAACACTAATACTAACCCTAACCCTATTTTTAACCTTAACACTACCCATAACCCTAACCCTAACCCTAAACCTAACCTTGAACCTAACCCTAAACCTAATCCTTACCCTAACTGTAGCACTGTCACTAACACTAACCCTAACCCTAAAAATAACTTTATCCCTAGCCCTAAACCTAACACTAACACTAACCATAACCCTAACACTAATCTAACACTAACACTAAACATAACCCTAACTCTAACCCTCACCCTAAACTTAACAATAACCCTAACCCTAATCCAAACACGAACCTTAACCATACCCCTAACCCAAACCTAACTCTAACACTAAACCTCAGCATAACACTAAACCTAACCCTAACCCTAACCCTAACACAAAACCTAAACCAAATACTAACCTTAACCTAACCCTAACCTTAACCCTAACCCCAACCCTAAACCTAACCCTAAACCTAACCCTAAAACTAAACCTAATCCTGACACTAATCTTAAGCCTCACCCTAATTCGAAACCTAACACTAACCTGAACCGTAACCTTATCACTAACCCTAAACCTAACTCTAACCTTAACCCAAACACTAAACCTAAACTTAACCCTAATTCTAACCGTAACACTAACCCTAACCGAAAACCTAACCCTAACACTAACACAACCCCTAACCCCCACATTAACACTAACTCTAACCGTAACACTAAACCTATCCCTAACACTAACCCTAACCCTAACACTAACCCTAAACCTAAACCTAAAACTAACACAAACCATAACCCTTACCCTAACATGAACCATAACCCTAACCCTTACCCTAATTTAACCTAAACCCTAACCTTAATCCTAACACTAATCCTAACCCTAACCCTAACCTTAACACTATCTCTAACCCTAACCCTAAACCTAACCATTATCCTAACCCTAACCTAACCCTAAACCTCAACCTAACTATAACCCTAATCCTAATATTTATCATAACCCTAACTATAACCCTAACCCTAAACCCTACGCAAACAATAATGCTAAACCTTACACTAATCTAAACCCTAATCCTAACACTAACACTAACTCTAACCATAATCCTAAACCTAACCCTAAATTTTACCCTAACTGTAACCTTAACCCTAACCCTAAAACTAACCCTAAATGTAATCCTAACACAAACCCTACCGTAACCCTAATCCTAACTCTAAAGGAAACCCTAACCCTAACCTTAAAACTAACCCTAACACTAATATTAATCCTAATTTTAACACTAACCCTAATCCTATCTCTAAACCTAACCATAACAATATCTCTAAACCTAACCCTATGCCTAAAGCTATCCCTAAACCTAACACTAATCCTAACACTAAATCGAAACCTAAGTATAACCCTAACTCTAACCCTAACACTAACCCTAACCGTAACCCTAACCATAAACCTAAAGCTAACACTTACTCTAACCTTAACCCTAACATGAACACTAAACCTAACCCTAACTCTAACCTAACCATAAACCTAAACTTAACACTAATATTAACCCTAATACTAAACCTTACCTGAAGCCTAACGCTAACCTTAACCCTGCCATAAACCTGACTTAACCCTAACCCTAACGCTTACCCTAATCATAACTGTAAACCTAAACATAATCCTAACCATAACACTAACACAAATCCTAACCATAACCCGAACACTAACCCTGATCCTAACCTTAACTCTAACACTAACACTAACCCTATCCCTAAAACTAACACTATCCCTAAAATTACAATAACCATAACACTAAACCTAACCCAAACCCTAACCATATCCTAACACTAACCCTTACAGTAATCCTAACCATAACCATAACCCTAAACCTGATGTAACCATAACCCTAAGCTTAACCATAACCCTAACACAATCCCTAACCCAAAACATAACCCTAAACATAACCTAACACTAGCCCTAACTTTTAACTAACACTAACTTTAACATTAACACTAACACTTACACTAAAACTAACCCTAACCCTAACACTAACACTAATCCTAAATGTAACATAACCCTAACCATAACAGTAACACTAACACTAACCATAACACTAACTCTAATCATAAACCTAACCCTACTCCTAAACACAACATTAACCCTAACCCTAACACTAACACTATATCTAATCCTCTCACTAACATTAATCCTACACTAACCCTAACCCTAAACATAGCACTAACACTTACCCAACCCTAACCCTACCTTTAACCCTCACACTAACCCTAAAACTAACCCTAACCCTAACACTAACCCTAACCCCAATCCTAACGCTATAACTAACTTTAACACTAACCCTAACTGAACCCTAAACCTAAACCTAAACCTAAAAGAAGCCCTAACAATAAACCTAATGCTAATCCTAACACTAACCATAACCCCAACAATAACCCTATCACTAACGCTAATCCTAAGTCTAAACCTGAACCTAACACTAACCCTATCCCTGACTCTTACTTTAACCCTAACACTAAACTAACCCTAACTCTTACCCTAACACTATACCTAAACTACCCATAATCCTAAATCTAACCCTAATCCAACCCTATGCCTCACTCTAACCTTCTTTCTAATCATAACCAAAACCCTAATTTTAACTCTAAACCTAACAAAAAACTTAAACCTAACCCTTGCCCTAACACAAACCATAATTCTTACCCTAACACTAACCTTGACAATAATCCTAACCCAATCCCTAACCCCAATTTTAAAACTAAACCTAACCCTTACCAGAACCCTAACACTAACCCTAACCCCAAACTAACCTTAACCATAAACATAACCCTAAACTAACCCTAACCCTAACCCTAAACCTAACCCTAACGGTAATACTAACCTTAACCATAATTCTAAACCTAAACCTAAAAGTAACCCTAATCCATTCCCTAACCCTAAACTATCCCTAACCATAACCCGAACATTAACACTAACACTGAACTTAATCCTAAAACTAACCCTACCCCTAACCCTCACCCTAACCCTTACCATAACACAATGTTTAACCCTAACCCTAACACTAATCCTAACCCTTACCCTAACACTAACCCTAACCTACAAGTAACCCTAAAACTAACCCTAAACCTAAACCTAAACCTGACTCTAACCCTAATCCTAACCATAACCCTAACCCTTACCCTAACACAAACCTTATCCCTCACACGAACACTAATCCTAACACTAACCCTAACCCTAAACCTAACCCTAACTTTAATACTAACCTTAACCATAATTCTAAACCTAAACCTAAAAGTAACCCTAATCCTATTCCTAACCCTAACACTATCCCTAACCCTAACCCTAACATTACCACTAACAGTGAACTTAATCCTAAAACTAACCCTACCCCTAACCCTCACCCTAACCCTTACCATAACACAATGTTTAACCCTAACCCTAACACTAATCCTAACCCTTACCCTAACACTAACCCTAACCTACAAGTAACCCTAAAACTAACCCTAAACCTAAACCTAAACCTGACTCTAACCCTAATCCTAACCATAACCCTAACCCTTACCCTAACACAAACCTTATCCCTCACACGAACACTAATCCTAACACTAACCCTAACCCTAACTCTAAAACTAATCCTAAACCTAATCCAAACCCTAACCCTAAGCCTAGAACTAACCCTAAACATAACCTTAAACCTATTCCTTAAACGAACCCTAACCCTATCCCTAACTGTAACACTAACCCTAACCATAACGTTAGCCCAAACCCTAACACTCTCCCGAACCCTAACACTCTCCCTAACCCTAACCCTAACACTAACCCTAAAACTAACCCTGAAACTAATCCTAATCCTAACCCTTACACTAACCCTAAACCTAACCCTAAACCTAACACTAACTATAACACTATCCCTAACCCTAATCCTAACCCTAACCCTAACCCTAACAAAAACTCTAACCCTAAACCTTACCCTAACACAAACCACATCCCTCATAGAAACACAATCCTAACACTAAATCTAACCCTAACCCAAACCGTAAAACTCACCCTAACCTTAACTGTATCACTAACACTAACTCTAACCTTAGACGAAACCCTAAACTTATCAGTAACCCTAAAACTAACCATAACACTAACACTAAAGCTAACCCTACCTCTAACCCTAACACTAACCCTATCCCTAACACTAACACGAACCCTAAGTTTAACCCTAATCCTAACCCTTACACTAACCCTAAACCTAACATTAACCCTAATCCTAACCCTAAAACTAACCCTAATCATAACCCTAACCCTAACCTTAACACAAACCTAACCCTAACCCTAACCCCATCCCTAACCCTAAAACTAACCATAACCTATCCTTAACCCTAACACTATCCATAACCCTAACACTCTCACGAACCCTAATGCTAACACTAACACTAACCCTAAACCTCACCATAAATGTAACCCTAACCCTAACACTTACTCTAACCCTAACGCTAGCACTAAGCGTCAACCTAACTCTAACACTAACCCAAACACTAATCCTAAGCCTAACCCTAATTCTAACTGTAACACTAACCCTAATCCTAACCATAAACCTACAACCAACCCTGAAACTAACCCTCACCGAAACTCTAACACGAAGTCTAAACCTAACCCTATCCGTAACCCTAACACAAACCCACACCTTAACCCTAACGCTAACACAAACCTGAACCCTAACGCTAACCCTAACACAAACCCTAACCAAACCATAACCCTAACCCTAACCTAACTTTAACCCTAACCCTTACCTAACTCTAACACTAACACTAACTTTAACACTAACCTTGAACCTAAACCTAACACTAATCCTAATCCCAACCCTAACCGTATAACTAACCGCAACACTAACACTAACCCTAAACCTAACAGTAATACTAACCCTAACTGTAACCCTAAGAATAACCCTAAATCTAACTCTAATCTTAACCATAAATCTAATGATAACCTTAACCCTAACTCTATCACAAACATTAACCTAACCCTAAGAGTAACCCTAACAGTAACTCTAACATTAACCCTAAACTGAACCCTAACCCTAACTCTAAAACTAACCCTAACCCTAACCTAAACCCTAACCCTAAACCTAACCCTTTCACAAACTCTAACCCTAACACTAACCCTAACCCTAACCTAAACCTAACCCTTACCCTAATAAAAACTAACCCTAATCCTAATCCTAACCCTAATACTAACCCTAAAGTTAACTGTAACCCTAATCTTAACTGTAAACCTAACCCTAAACCAAACCCTAACCATAACACAAACACTAAACTAAACCTAATACTAACCCTAAATCTAAGCATAACCCTAATCCTAACACTAAACCTAACCCTAACCTAATCCTAACCCTAACCCTAACATAAACCCTAAAGCTTACTGTAACCCTAACCCTAACCCTAACCCAAACATTAACCCTAACCCTAACCATAACCATAAACCTAACACTAACCATATCATTAAACCTAACCCTAAAAATAACACAAACACTAAAACTAACCCTAACCCTAACCCTAATGCTAACACTAAACCTAACCTTAATTCTATTCCTAATGCTAACCATTACAAGAACCCTAAACCTAACCCTAATGCTAACTGTAACACTAAACCTAATCCTAACCCTAACCCTAAAAATAACCCTAACACCAATCCTATCCCTAACACCAACCTTAACCCTAAGCCTAACCCTAGCTTTTACACTACTCCTAACTCTAAACTTAACCCTAACACTAACCCTAACCCTATCCATAACCCTAATGGTAATCCTGATCATAACCCTAATCCTAACCCTCATCCTAAACCTTACCCCAACACAAACCCTAACCCTTTCCATAACAATATCCTTAACCCTAACCCTAACCCTAGCACTAATCCTAACCCTTACACAAACAATAACACTAACTCTAACACTAACCATTACCGTAAACCTAAACCTAACCCTAATCCTACCCATAACCCTAACCCTAACAATAAACCTAACACAAACCCTAACCCAACCCTAAACCTAACCTTGTTCCTAATCGTAACCCTATAACTAACCCTATCACTAATCCTAACCTTAACCATTACCCTAACCCTAACACTCACCTAATCCTAACCCTAAACCTAACACTAACCCTAACCCTAAACCTAACTATAACCCTAACCCAAACACTAATGCTAACCCTAACTTTAACCCTATTACTAATACTAACTCAATCCACAACCCTAACCCTAACCCTAATCCTAACAGTATCCCTAACCGTAACCCTAACCCTAAAGCTAACCCTAATACAAAACCTAACCCAAACACTAACCCAAGCACTAACACTAATCCTAACCCTAACACTTACCCTAACACTAAACATAAACCTAACCCTGACACTAACACTAAATCTCACCATAAACCTAACACTAACCTTAACACCAAATCTAACACTATCCCTAACAGTAACCATAAACCTAACTGTAACCCTAACCCAAACACTAATCTTAACCCAAACCCTTACCCTAACTGTAACAATAACCCTAACCTTAACCATAAACCTACACCTTACCCTAACACTAACCCTAAACATAACCTTAACATGAATTCTAACCCTAACTCTAACCGTAACCCTAACACTAACCCACATCCTAACAATAACCCTAATAAAAACCCTAACTTTAACCCTAACACAAACCCTAACCCTAACCCTAACCCTAACACTAACTGTAACTCTAAACCTAACACAAATACTCACCCCAACTATAACTGTATAACTAACACAAACCCTAACCCTAAACCTAACACTAACCCTAAACCTAACCCTTACTCTAACTGTAACACTAACATTACCCCTAACCATAACCCTAACCATAACACTAACCCTAACCACCCTAATTCTGATGCTAAATCTAACCTAACGCTAACCCAAAACCTAACCCTAACACAAACCCTAACCTTAAACCTAACACTAACCCTAACACTAAACCTAAACTTAACCCTAACCCTAACTCTAAAACTAACCCTAACCCTAACGGGAACCCTAACCCTAATCCAACCCAATCGCAAACACTAACCCTAAATCTAACACTAACCCTAACACTAAGCCTAAGCTTAACCCTAACCAAACCCTAAATGTAACCCTAATCTTAACTGTAATCTTAACCCTAACCCAAACCCTAACCCTAACACAAACCCTAACACTTAACCTAACACTAACTGTAACCCTAAACCTAACTGTAACCCTAACACTAATCCTTACCCTAACCTTAACCCTAACAATAAACCTAACCCTAACCCTAACCCTAACCCTAAACCTTACCCTAACCCTAACCCTAACCCAAATACTAACCCTAACCCTAACAACAACCTTAACCATAACCCTAACCGTATCCCTAACCTTAACTTAACCCTAACCCTAACCAAAACCCTAACACAAACCTTAACCTAACCCTAAACCTAAACCTGTCCTAACCCTAACTCTAACCCTAACACTAACCCTAATTCTGACTCTAAACCTAACCCTAACACCTAATTCTAACCCAAAACTTAACACTAACCCTAACTAACCCATAACCTAACTATAACCCCAAACCAAACACTAACGCTAACCCTAACCATAACTCTAACACTAACCCTAACCCTTACCCTAACCCTAGCCCTACCTCTAACCCTATACCTTACCCTAAGCCAAATCCTCATCCTAAATCTACCCTAGTCCTAACCATAATTCTTAGACTTCCCCAAACCCTAACTCTATTACTAGTCCTAAACGTAGCCCTCATTCTAGGTCTAATCCTAACCCTATCCCTGAACCTTATTCTCACCCTAACACTAACCCTAGATATAAACCTGACCCAAACCCTAAACTGAACCCTAACACAACCTCTACCGGTAAACCTATACCTAAACCTAACAGTAACAGTAGCACTAGACAAACTTAATTTTAAATAGAGTCATAAATCTAGCCCTAGCCCAAAACAAAAACCTAGCACTAAGCCCTGCAATAATCCTTAACCTAACGTAAAGACTAAAACTCACTAGACCAAACGTTAGTCCTAATTGTGGCTCTAAACCTAAAACTAACCCTATCCCCACAATGACCCTTAGTCTAATAGAAACCCTAGCTCTAAATCTTATCCTAAACCAAAACCTAACCCTACCATTAGACTTATCCATAACCCTTACCCTAAAACTAGCCATAACCATAACCCTTGCTCTTACATTACCCAAGCCCTAATGTTAGCCCTAAATCTCACACAAATCCTAGCCCTTATCCTAGCCATAAACCTAGCCCTAATCATAACCCTAACCATAACCTTAGACCTAACCCTAATGCTAAACCTCGCCCTAATCCTAACCCTAGCTCAAACTCTAATCCTTAGCCTAAAGATAACCCTAGCCATAAATCTAACACTAGCCTTGACTCAAAACCTAACCCTCGCCCTAGCCCTATCCCTACCTCAAATGCCTACACTTACCCTAACCCTAACCCTAACATTACCCCTACGCCTAACCCTAACCCTAACCCTAATCCTAACCTTAACCCTAGCCCTAACCTTAGCTCTAACCCTATCCATTACCCTAAAGAAATGCCTAACCCAAATGCTAACACTAGGCCTAATGATAACCCTATCGTTAACACTAACTCTATCCATTAGTCTAAACCTAACCAGAACCATAAACTAATTCTATCCATTACCCTAACCCTAACCCGAACCCACAGCTAATTCAAGCATTAACCCTAAATCTTAACCTAAACCAAACCATAACCGAACCCTGACCCTAATAATACACCTAGCTATAAACATGACCCTTACCCTACACTTTAACCTTACAATAGACATAGAAATAGCCATAACCTAACACTAAAACTAATACTAACCATAAACCTAGACTTGACATTAGCCCTAGACCTAATCCTAGCCATAGCCCTAACAAAAACCCTCAGCCTAGCCCTAAACCTAGTCTTAATCCTAACCCAAACCCTAACCTTAGTCCTAATCCTAATTCTAACCCTTACCCTAGCCCTAAAGCTAGCTATAACCCTATCCCTACCCCTAAACCTAATCCTAACCCTAACACTAACACTAACCCTACCCTAGGCCTAACCCTAACACTAACCCTAGTGCTAATCCTAGCCCTATTTTAGCCCTAACCCTAAACTTACCCCTAACCTTAGACCAAAGACTAAGTCGAACTCTCAACCTAGCCCTATTTCTAGTTCTAACTCTATCTGTTACCCTAATACTAGCCCTAAACTTAGCCCTAACCCTAGCCATAGCCCTAAACCTAGATCTAACCATAACAATAAATCTAAGCCTAAACTTCACCCTACCATTAGCCCTAACACTATTGGTAATCATAAAACCAGCCCTAACCCTAGGCCTAGTTCTAAAACAAAACTGAGCCATAGCCCTATCCTTAACCCTACCTAACCTTAATGCTAGACCTGACATTAGCTCTATCCCTAGCCCTAATTCTAGTTCTAAGCCCAGCCTTAATCCTTACCCTGATCTGAACCCCAGACCTTCCCTAATTTTATCCCTTGTCCTAGCACTAAACATAGCTGTAACATCATACCTTACCATAACACTAACCCTAGCCCTAAACCTAGGCCTAAACCTAACACTAACCCTAGCACTAATCCTAGCCCTAATTTAGGCCTAACACTAAACCTAACCCTATCCCTATCCCTAAGACTAACTATAAATCTTGCCCTATCCCTATCCCTAGTTCTAAACCTATCCCTTACCATAACCCCAAACCTAGCCCTATCCCTAGACCAACATTAGCCCTAACCTTTGCTCTACCCCTAAAACTGGATCAAACCCTAAACTTAAGCCTAAATCTCACCCTAACACTAGCCCTAACAGCAATGCTAATTGGAAAACTAGCCCTAACACTAACCTAGCCCTAAAACAAAACTGAGCCATAAAACTAACCCTAATCCTTAACCTAAACCAAACACTAACCCTAAACCTAGCCCTAAACCTTGCCATAATTTGAGTGCTAAACCTAACCCTAGAAGTAACCCTGACCCTGACTCGGATCCTAAGACTAACCCTAGCTCTAAACATTGCCTTAATGCTACACCAAGAAGTAGCCCTAATCTGAAGCCAAGTTCTTTCATTAGGTGTAGCCCTAATGCTAGCGCTATTCCAAGCCCTAAACCTAGGTTTAACTCTAAGTCTTACCCTAACCCTAACCCTATCCCTAACCCTACCCCTAATCCTAACCCTAAGTCTAATTCTATCCCTTACCCTATGCTACCCTAGTCCTAACACTAATCCTTAGCCTATATCAAACCCTAACTCTATTACTAGTCCTAACCCTAGGCCTCATTCTAGCTCTAGCCCTATCCTAAACCCTGACCCTTATTCTGACCCTAACACTAACCCTAGATCTAAACCTAAAACTAACCCTAAACCGGACCCTAACTCTACCCCTACCGGTAAACCTATGCCTAAACCTAACAGTAACACTAGCACTAGACCAAACCTAATCCTAAATAGAGTCATAAATCTAGCCCTAGCCATAAACGGAAACCTTGAACTAGCCCTAAAGGTAACCCTTAACCTAACACAAAGACTAACCCTATCCCTAGACCCAACACTATTCCTAATTCTGGCCCTAACCCTAACCCAAACACTGATGCTTATTCTAACACAAACCCTAGCTCTAAACCTTATCCTAACCCAAAACCTAACCCTAACACTAGACTTATCCATAAACCTAACCCTAAAACAAGCCATAACCATAACCCAAGCTCTTACATTACCCATATCCCTAACGCTAGCCATAAACATCACAAAAACCTAGCCCTTATCTAGCCCTAAACCTAGCCCTAATTGTAACCCTAACCATAATCCTAGACCTAACCCTAACCCTAACCCTCGACCTAGTCCTAAACCTAGCTCAAACTCTAACCCTTTCCCTAATCATAACACTAACCCTAACCCTAAAACTAGCCCCGACTCTAACCCTAATCCTCATCCTTCACCTAACCCCAGCTCAAACCCTAATACTTACACTAAACCTACCCTGACACTAACCCTAGGCCTAACCCTAACCCTTAACCCTAGCCCTAACATTAGCTCTAAGCCTATCCATTACCCTAAAGATAAGCCTAAACCAAATGCTAACCCTAGGCCTAATGCTAACACTATCGCTAAAAATAACCATATCCATTACTCTAAACCTAAACTGAATCCTAAACCTAACCCTATCCAGTACCCAAATCCCTAACCGAACCCTAATGCTAATACAAGCCTTAACCCTAAACCTTAACCTAAACCAAACCATACCCGGACACTGAACCTAATAAAACACCTAACTCTAAACCTGACCCTTACCCTAAGCCTAACCCTTACACTAGAGCTAGCCATAACCTAACCATAAAACTACCACTTACTTTCAACCTAGGCCTGACATTAGCACTAGCCCTACTCTTAGCCCTAGCCCTAACACATACACTCATCCTGGTACAAAATCTAGCCTTAATCCTAAATCGAACCCTAACCCTAGCCCTAAATCAAATTCTAACCCGAACTCTAGCTCTAAACCTAGTTATAATCCCATCCCTTCCCCTAAACCTAACCCTAATCCTAACACTAACACTAACCTTAACCCTAGCCCTAACCCTAGGCCTAACACTAACACTAACCCTAGCACTAATCCTAGCCCTAATTTAGCCCTAACCTTAAACCTACCCCTAACCCTAGACCAAAGACTAACTCTAACTCTTGCCCTAGACCTATTTCTAGTTCTAACCCTATCTATTACCATAACCCTAACACTAGCCCTAACCTTAATCCTAATGCAGGCCCTATCCCTAAACCTAGATCTAACCATAACAATAAATCTAAGCCTAAACCTCATCCTACCACTAGGCCTAACACTATCACTAATCCTAAAACTAGCCCTAACACTAGCCCTAGCTCTAAAACAAAACTGAGCCATAGCCCCAACCCTAACCCTAACCTAAACGTAACCCTAGACCTGACATTAGCCCTATCCCTAATTCTTACCCTAACCCTAACACAAATCCTAAACCTACTCCTAGCCTTAACTTTCACCCTAATTTGAGTTCTATTCCTAATCTTAAAATTAACACTGATCCTGACTCTGACTCTAACACTAACCCTATCTCTAATCATCCCCCAAACCTAAAGCTAATATAAACACTAGACTTAGTCCTAATGCTAATCCTAATACTAGCCCTATTGTAATCCTAGTTCTTACATTGGCTTAGTCCTACACTAGCCGTAACCTAACCCAAAACTTAGCCCTAATCCAAGCACTATCCCTAGTTTTAATAGTAGCCCTAACCCTATCCCTAGCCCTAACACTTAACCTAAACCTAACCCTAAACCTAAACCTTGTCCTAATCCGAAACCTAAACTGAACCATAGCCCTATTCCTAACCATAACACTAGCCCTCAACCTATATATAATTTTATCCATTACCCTAACCATATCCCTAAGCAAATTCTAACCATAGGCCTAACTCTAACCATAGCCCTAACCCAACCATAACCATAGTCCTAACAGTAGCTCTAATCCTATCCATTACCTAAACCATATCTTTAACCAAATTCTATCCCTAGGCCTAACTCTAACCCTATGCCTTACCCTAATCCTGTCCATTATACTAAACCTAACCGGAACCTGAAATCTAACCATATCCATTACCCTAAACCTAATGCTAATTTTAGCCCTAACCCTAAACCTTAACCTAACCCATACCCTAAATCTGACTCTGACCCTAATAATAACCCCAGCTATAAACTTGACCCTAACGCTCAACATAAACCTTACAATAGACCTGGTCATAAACCTAAACCTAAAACAATCCCTAACCATAACCCTAGAACTGACATTAGCCCTAGACCTAATCCTAGCCCTAACCCTAACACAAACCCTACCCGAATCCTAGCCCTAAGCCTAGCCTTAATCCTAGTCCTAACCTTAACTGGAGCCCTAACCCTAATTTTATCCCATGCTTTAGCCCAAAATATAGCTGTAACATCATACCTTACCGTAACCCTAACATGAACCCTAACCCTAGCCCTAACTCTAGGCCAAGACCTAACACTAACCCTAGGGCTAATCCTAGCCCTAATTTAACCCTAAACCTAATTCTATCCCTAGCCCTAATACTAACTCTAACTCTCTCCCTAGCCCTATCCAAAGTTCAAAACCTATCCCTTAGCATAACCCAAAACCTACCCCAATCCCTAGCCCCAACCCTAACTCTATCCATCACCCTAGCCCTAAACCTGGTTGTAAAACATAAACTTAAGCCCAAACCTCACCCTAACACTAGCCCAAACCTAATGCTAATTGTAAAACTAGCCCTAACCGTACCCTAGCCCTAAAACAAAACCAAGCCATAATCCTAACCCTAACCCTTAACCTAAACCAAACACTAACCTTACACCTATCCCTAAACTTAGCCCTATTTTGAGTCCTAACCCTAACCATAGAAATAACCCTGACCCTGAGTCAGATCCTAACAGTACCCCTAGCTCTAAACATTGCCATAACGCTAACCCTAGATAACTAGCCCTAATCAGAAAACTAGTTCTTATATTAGCCGTAGCCCTAATGCTAACAAAAATTCTAGCCCTAATCCGAGCACTGGCTCTAACCCTAACCCTAACCGTACCTCTAACCCATTCCTTACCCTAAACCAAAACCTCACCCTAATGCTACTCTAGTCCTAACCTTAATCCTTAGCCTACACCAAACCCTAACTCTATTACTAGTCCTAAACCTAGCCCTCATTCTAGCTTTAACCCTAATCCTAACCCTGACACTTATTCTGACCCTAACACTAACGCTAGATCTAAATCTGACCCTAACCCTAAACTGAACCCTAACACTACCCCTACTGGTAAACCTATACTTAAATCTAACGTTAACACTAGCACTAGACCAAACCTAATACTAAAGAGAGTCATAAATCTAGCCTTAGCCCTAAACAAAAACCTAGCACTAGCCCTAACAATAAGCATTAACCTAACATAAAGACTAAACCTATCACTAGACCAAACGCTAGTTCTAATTGTGGCCCTAACCATAAAACTAACCCTAACCCAACGATGACCCTTAATCTAATAGAAACCCTAGCTCTAAACCTTATCCTAAACCAAAACCTAACCCTAACACTAGACTTATCCACAACCCTGACCCTAACACTAGCCATAACCATATCCCTAGCTCTAACATTACCCATAGCCCTAATGTTAGCCTAAACATCTCACAAAACCTAGCCCTTATCCTAGCCCTAAACCTAGCCCTAATCATAACACTAACCATAACCTTAGACCTAACCCTAATGCTAATGCTTACCCTAGACCTAAGCCTAGCTCAAACTCTAATCCTTAGTCAAAACATAACCCTAACCCTAAACCTAACCCTAGACCTGACTCAAAACCTAAACCTCACCCTAGGCCTAACCCTAGCTCAAATGCCTACACTTACCCTAAACCTAACCCTAACATTAACCCTAGACCTAATCCTAACCCTAACCTTAAACTGAACCTTAAGCCTAGCCCTAACCTTAGCTCTAACCCTATCTATTACCCTAAAGTTAAGCCTAATCCAAATGCTATCCCTAGGCATAACGATAACGCTATCAGTAACACTAACCCTATCCATTACTCTAAAACTTACAGGAACCATAAACCCAATTCTATCCATTACCCTAACTCTAACCCTAACCCACAGCTAATTCAAGCATTAACCCTAAATCTTAACCTAAATCAAACCCTACTGGGACCCTAACCCTAATAATACACCTAGCTCTAAACCTGACCCCTACACTAAACCTAACCCTTATACTAGACATAGCCATAACCTAACACTAAAACTAATACTAACCGTGAACCTAGACCTGACATTAGCCCCAGCCCCAATCCTAGCCCCAGCCCTAACACAAACCCTCAGCTTAACCCTAGGCTAGACTTAATCCTAATGCAAATCCTAACCTTAGTCCTAACCCTAATTCTAACCCTCATCCTAGCCCTAAAGCTAGCTATAACCCTATCCCTTCCCCTAAACCTAATCCTAACCCTAACACTAACCCTAACCTAGGCCTAATCCTAACACTAACCCTAGTGCTAATCCTAGCCCTAATTTAGCCCTAACCCTAAACCTACCTCTAACCCTAGCACAAAGACTAACTTGAACTCTCGCCCTAGCCCTATTTCTAGTTCTAACCCTATCCGTTACCATAACCCTAACACTAGCTCTAACCTTAGCCTTAACCCTAGCCATAGCCCTAAACCTAGATCTAACCATAACAATAAATCTAAGCGTAAACTTCAGCCTACGACAAGCCCTAACACTATCGCTAATCATAAAACTAGCCCTAACCCTAGGCCTAGTTCTAAAACAAAACTGAGCCATAGCCCTATCCCTAACCCTAGCCTAACCTAAACCCTAGACCTGACATTAGCCCTATCTCTAGATCTAATCCTAGTTCTAAGCCTAGCCTTAATCCTACCCCTAATTTTAACCCTAACCCTAACCCTAATTTTATCCCTTGTCCTAGCACTAAACATAGCTGTAATATCATACCTTACCCTAACCCTAATGCTAACCCTAACCCTAGCCCTAAACCTAGGCCAAAATCTAACACTAACCCTAGAACTATTCCTAGCCCTAATTTAGCCCTAACAGTAAACCTAACCCTATCCCTATCCCTAAGACTAACTCTAACTCTCGCCCTAGCCCTATACCTAGCTCTAAAAATATCCCTTACCATAACCCAAAAGCTAGGCCTATCCCTAGCCCCAAACTTAGCCCTAACCTTCACCCAAGGCTTAAAACTGGATCTAAAACTAAAATTAAGTATAAACCTCACCCTAACACTAGCCCTAACCCTAATGCTTATTGGAAAACTAGCCCTAAATCTACCCTAACCCTAAAACAAAACTGAGCCATAACCCTAACCCTTAACCTAAACCAAACCCTAAAGCTACACCTAGTCCTAAAAATAGCCCTAATTTGAGTCCTAACCCTAACCCTAGAGATAACCCTGACACTAACTCAGCCCCTAACACTAATCCTAGCTCTAAACATTGCCCTAACACTAACCCTAGAACTAACACTAAACAGAAACCAAGTTCTTTCATTAGCCGTAGCCTTAATGATAACACAAACGCTAGCCCAAATCCGAGACCTAAACCTATTTTTTAACTCTAACCCTAACCCTAACCTTAGCCCTAAACCTAACCCTAACCCTACCTTAAACCCTATCCCTTTTCCTAAGTCAAACTCTAACCCTAATGCTACCATAGTCCTAAAATTAACCCTTCACCTACCCCAAACCCTAACTCTATTACTAGTCCCATCCTATCCCTCATTGTAGCTCTAAACTTAACCCTAACCCTGACCTTTATACTGACCCTAACACTAAACCTAAGTCTAAACCTGACCCTAACACTAAACCGAAACCTAACACTTCCCATACCGGTAAAACTATACTTAAACCTAACAGTAACACTAGCACTAGATGAAACCTAATCCTAAATATAGTCATAAATCTAGCTCTAGCCCTAAACAAAAACCTAGCACTAGCCCTAACAATAACCGTTAACCTAACTTAAAGACTAACCCTATCCCTAGACCTAATGCTAGTCGTAATTCTGGCACTCACCCTAAACCTAACCCTATCCTGAAAATGACCCTTAACCCTAAACAAATTCTGGCTCTAAACCTTATCCAAACCCAAAATCTAACCCTAACACTAGACATATCCATAACCCTGACCCTAAAACTAGCCATAAATATATTCCTAGCTGTTATATTTCCCATAGCCCTAATGTTAGCCCTAAACCTCACACAAAACCTAGCCCTTATCCTAGCCCTAAACCTAGCCCTAATCATAACCCTAACCATAATCCTAGACCTAAGCCTAATCCTACACTCGCCCTAGCCCTAAACCTAGCTCAAACTCTAACCCTTACCCTAAATATAAACCTAACCCTAACCCTAGCCCTGACTCTAACCCTAACCCTCACCCAAGACCTAACCCTAGCTCAAATGCTAATAAACTTATCCTAAAACTATGCCTGACACTAACCCTAGGCCTAACCCTAACCCTTGCCCTTATTGTAACCTTATCCCTAGCCCTAACCTTAGCTCTAACACTATCCATTACCCTAAAGATGAGCCTAACTCATATGCTAACCCTAGGTGTAATGCTAACCCTATCGCTAACACTAACCCTATCCATTATTCTAAATCTAACCTGAACCCTAAACCTAATCCTATTCATTACCCTATCCATAACCCTAACCCTAAAGCTAATTCAATCCTTAACCCTAAAACTTAACCTAAACCAAACCCTACCCAGACTCTGACCCTAGTAATACACCTAGCTTTAAACCTGACCCTTACCTAAACCTAACCCTTCGACTAGACCTAGCAGTATCCTAACCCTAAAACTAACACTAACCATAAATCTAGACCTGACATTAGCCCTATCACTAATCCTAGCCCTAGCCCTAACACAAACCCTCATCCTGGCCCTACACATAGCCTTAATCCTAACCCTAGCTCTAACCCTAATTCTAACCCTCTCCCTAGCCCTAAACCTAGCTATAACCCCATCCCTTCCCCTAATCCTAACCCTATCCCTCGGCCTAACACTAACCCTAAACCTAGCCCTAAATCTAGCCCTAATTTAGCCCTAACCCTAAACCTAACCCTAACCCTAGCCCTAAGACTAACTCTAACTCTCGCCCTAGCCCTATTTCTAGTTCTAATCTATCTGTTAATAACCCTAACACTAGCCCTAAACTTAGCCCTAAACATAGCCATAGCCCTAAACCTAGATATAACCATAACAATAAATCTAAGCCTAAAAATCACCATACCACTAGCACTAACACTATCACTAATCCTAAAGTAGCCCTAGCTGGAAAACAAAACTGTGACAAAGCCCTAACTCTAACCATAACCATAGCATAATCCTAGACTTGACATTAGACCTATCCCTAATTCTTATCCTAATCCTTACACAAATCATAACCCTACACCTAGCCTTAACCCTAGCCCTAATTCGAGTCTATCGCTAACTCTGATCAGTAACACTGATCCTGACTCTGACGGTAACACTAACCCTATCTCTAATCATCACCCTAAACCTAAATCTAATCTACACACTAGATTTAGACATAATGCTAAACTTAACACTAGCCCTAATCATAACCCTAGTTCTAACATTAGCCCTAGTCCTAAATAGCCATAACCTAATTCAAAACCTAGACCTAATCAGAGCCCTAACCCTGGGTTTAACCCTAGCCCTAACCCTAACCCTAGCCCTAATACTTAACCTGAACCTAACCATAAACCTAAACCTTGTCCTAACCCGAAATCTAACCCAAACCATAGCCCTAATACTAACCATAATCCTAGCCCTATTACTAGCTCTAATCTTATCCATTACCCTAACCATAACCCTAACCAAATTCTAACCCTAGACATGACCCTAACCATAGCCCTACCTAACCAGAACCCTAGTCCTAACTGTAGCTCTAATCTAATCTATTACCCCAACCATAACCCTAACCGAATTCTATCCCTAGGCCTAAACCTAACCCTATCCCTAACCCTAAACCTGTTCATTACTCTAAATCTATCCTTAACCCTAAACTTAACCGTATCCATTACCCCAACCCTAACACTAACCCTAATGCTAATTTGAGCCCTAAGCCTAATCCTTAACCTAACACATACCCTAACCCTGAGTCTGACCTTAATAATACCCCTAGCTGTAAACCTGACCCTAACCTTCAAACTAACACTTACAATAGACCTGGTCATAATCCTTAGCCTAAAACTATCCCTAACCATAACCCTAGACCTGACATTAGCCCTATCCCTAATCCTAGCCCTAACCCTAACACAAATCCTAGCCCTAATCCTATCCCTATGCCTAGTCTTAATCCTAACCCTAACATTAACCCTAGCTCTAACCCTAATTTTATGCTTTGCCCTAGCCCTAAATGTAGCTGTAACATCATACCTTACCCTAACCCTAATGCTAAACCTAACCCTAGCACTAAACCTAGGTCTAAACCTACAACTAACCATTGCTCTAATCTAGCCCTAATTAGCCCAACCCTAAACCTAACACTATCCCTAGCCCTAAGACTAACTCTAACTCTCGCCCTAGCCCTATCCCTAGTTCTAAACCGATCCGTTACCATAACCCAAACCCTATCCCTATCCCTAGCCCCAACCCTAGCCCTAACTTCACCCTAGCCTTAAACCTGGATCTAACCCTAACATTAAGCCTAAAGCTCAATCCAACACTAGCCCTAACCCTAATGCTAATTGGAAAACTATCCCTAAGAGTACCCTAACCCTAAAACAAAATTGAGCCCTAACCCTAACCCTAACCCTTAACCTAAACCAAACACTAACCCTACACCTAGCCCTAAATGTGGCCCTAACTTGAGTCCTAACCCTAACCATAGAAGTAACCCTGAACCTTACTTGGACCCTAACAGTAACTCTAGCTCTAAACATTGCCCTAAAGCTAACCCTAGAACTAACCCTAATCAGAATCCTAGTTCTTTCATTAACTGTAGCCCTAATGCTAACACAAACCCTTGCCCTATTCCGAGGCCTAAACCTAGGTATAACCCTAAATCTAACCCTAACCCTAACCCAACCCTAACTCTACCTCTAACCCTATCCCTTACCCTAAGCCAAACCCTCACCCTAATGCTACCCTAGTCCTAACAAGAATCCTTAGCCTACCCCAAACCCTATCTCTATTACTAGTCCTAACCCTAGCTCTCATTCTAGCTTTAACACTAACTCTAACCCTGACCTTTATTCTGACTCTAACACTAATCCTAGGTCTAAACCTGACACTAACCCTAAAGCACACCCTAACTCTACCCCTACTGGTAGGCCTATACCTAAACCTAACAGTAACACTAGCAGTAGACTAAACCTAATCCTAAATAGAGTCATAAATCGAGCCTTAGCCCTAAGCAAAAACCTAGCACTAGCCCTAACCATAACCGTTAACCTAATGTAAAGACTAACTCTATCCCTAGACCCAACACTAGTCCTAAATCTGGCTCTCACCCTAACCCTAACCCTAACCCTCACAATGACCGTTACCCTAAAACAAACCCTAGCTCTAAATCTTATCATAACCCAAAACCTAACTAGAACACTAGACTTATCCATAACCCTAACCCTAAAACTAGCCATAACCTTATCCTAGCTCTTACATTACCCATAGCCCTAATGATAGCCATAAACCTCACACAAACGTTGCCCTTATCCTAGCCCTAAACCTAGTCCTTATTGTAACCCTAACCATAAGCCTAGACCTAAACCTAACCCTCGCCCTAACCCTAATTCTAGCTCAAACTCTAACCTTAATCTAAACATAACTCTAACCCTAACCCTAACATTATCCCCTGACTCTAACCCTAACCCTCACAATAGCCCTAATCCTAGCTCAAAAGCTAACACTTAACCCAAACCTAACCCTGACACGAACCCTAGGCCTAACCCTAACCCTAGTCCTAATTCTAACCTTAACCCTAGCCCTAACCATAGCTCTAACCTTATCCATTACCCTAAAGATAATCCTAACCCAAATGCTAACCCTAGGCCTAACGCTAACACTATTGCTAACACTAACCCTATTCATTACTGTAAACCTAACCTGAACCCTGAACCTAACCCTATCAATTACCCTAACCCAAACCCTAACCCTATTCCTAATGCTAATTCAAGCCTTAACCCTAAATTTTAACCTAAACCAAACCCTACTCGAACCCTGACCCTAATAATACACCTAGCTTTAAACCTGACCCTTAACCTAAACCTAACCCTAAAACTAACCATAACCATGAACCCAGACCTGACATTAGCCCCAGTCCTAATCCTAGCCTGACATTAGCCCTATTCCTAATTCTTACCCTAACACTAACACAAATCCTATCCCTACACCTAGGCTTAACCCTCTCCCTAATTCGAGTCCTATCCCTAATCCTAAAAGTAACACTGATCCTGACACTGACCCTAACACTAACGCTATCTCTAATCATCCCCCTAAACCTAAACCTAATGTAAACACTAGACCTAGTCCTAATGCTAACCCTAATACTAGCGCTAATCATAACCTAGTTCTTACATTAGCCGTAGTCCTACACTAGGCCTAATCTAACCCAAAACCTAGCCCTAATCTGAACCCTAACTCTAGATTTAATCATAGCCCTATCCCTAGCCCTAACACTTAACCTAAACCTAACCCTAAACCTAGACCTTGTCCTAACCTGAAACCTAAACCAAACCATAGCCCTATTCCTAACCCTAACACTAGCTCTAAACCCAGATAATAATTTTATCCATTACCCTAACCATAACCCTAGGCCTAACCCTAACCATAGCCCTAACCTAACCACAATCCTAGTCCTAACTGTAGCTCTAATCCTATCCATTACCTGAACCATATCTTTAAACAAATTCTATCCCTAGGCCTAACTCTAACCCTATGCCTTACCCTAAACCTGTCCATTATACTAAACTTAACCTGAACCTGAAACCTAACCATATCCATTACCCTAACCCTAATGCTAATTTTAGCCCTAACCCTAAACCTTAATCTAACCCATGCCCTAACTCTGACTCTGACCCTAATAATACCCCTAGCTGTAAATCTGAACCTAATGCTCAATGTAACCCTTACAATAGACCTGGCCATAAACCTAAACCTAAAACTATCACTAACCATAACCCTAGAACTGACATTAGCCCTAGACCTAATCCTAGCCCTAACCCTAACACAAACCCGACCCCTAATCCTAGCCCTAAGCCTAGCCTTAATCCTTATCCTAATCTTAACCGGAGCTCTAACCCTAATTTTATCCCATGCCCTAGCCCAAAATTTTGCTGTAACATCATAACTTACCCTAACCCTAATGCGAACCCTAACCCTAGCCCTAACTTTAGGCCAAAACCTAACACTAACCCTAGGGCTGAACCTAGCCCTAATTTAAACCTAATCCTAAACCTAATCCATTCCCTAGCCCTAAGTCTAACTCTAACTCTCGCCCTAGCCCTATCCCTTACCCCAACTCTAACTCTAACCATCATTCTAGCCCTAAACCTAGGATAAGGGCTAGATTTTGTGTGATGTTAGGATCCTAATATAAAGATTAAACCTAACACTAGACCCTAACCCTAACACAAATCCTAGCCCTAATCCTATCCCTAATCCTAGCCTTAATCCTAACCCTAACATTAACCCTAGCCCTAACCCTAATTTTATGTTTTGTCCTAGCCCTAAATGTACCTGTAACATCATACCTTACCCTAATTCTAATGCTAACCCTAAACCTAGGCCTAAACCTACAAGTAACCATAGCTCTAATCTAGCCCTAATTTAGCACTAACCCTAAACCTAACACTATCCCTAGCCCTAAGACTAACTCTAACTCTCGCCCAAGCCCTATCCCTAGTTCTAAAACTATCTGTTACCATAACCTAAAACCTATCCCTGTGCCTAGCCCCAATCCTAGCACTAACCTTCACCCTAGCCCTAAACCTGGATCTAACCCTAATCTTAAGTCTAAAGCTCACTCTAACACTAGCCCTAACCCTAATGCTAATTGGAAAACTAGCCCTAAAACTACCCTAGTCTTAAAACAAAATCGAGCCATAAACCTAACCCTAACAGTTAACCTAAACCAAACCCTAACCCTACACCTAGCCCTAAATGTAGCCCTAATTTGAGTCCTAACCCTAACCCTAGAAGTAACCCTGACCCTTACTTGGAACCTAACAGTAACCTTAGCTCTAAACATTGACCTAACGCTAACCCTAGAACTAACCCTAATCAGAATCCTAGTTCTTTCATTAGCTGTAGTCCTAATGCTAATACAAATCCTAGCCCTATTCTGAGCCCTAAACCTAGGTTTAACCCTAAACCTAACCCTAAACCTAGCCCTAACTTTACCTCTAACCATATCCCTTACCCTAAGCCAAACCCTCACCCTAATGCTACCCTATTCCTAACCATAATCCTTAGCCTACCTCAAACCCTATCTCTATTACTAGTTCTAATCCTAGCCCTCATTATAGCTCTAACCTTAACTCTAACCCTGACCCTTATTCTTACCCTAACACTAATCCCAGGTCTAAACCTAACATTAACCGTAAAGTGAAGCCTACCCTACCATTACCAGTAAACCTATACCTAAACCTAACAGTAACACTAGCACTAGACCAAATCTAATCCTAAATAGAGTCATAAATCTAGCCTTAGCCCTAAACAAAAACCTAGCACTAGCCCTAATAATAACTGTTAACCTAATGTAAAGTCTAACTCTATGCCTAGACCCAACACTAGTCCTAAATCTGGCCCTCACCCTAAACCTAACCCTAACCCGAACAATGACCATTACCCTAAAACAAACTCTAGCTCTAAATCTTATCCTAACCTAAAACCTAACTAGAACACTAGACTTATCCATAACCCTAACCCTAAAACTAGCCATAATCATATCCCTAGGTCTTACATTACCCATAGCCCTAATACTAGCCATAAACATCACACAAAACATAGCTATTATCCTAGCCCTAAACCTAGCCATTATTGTAACCCTAACCATAAGCCTAGACCTAACCCTAACCCTAACCCTCGCCCTAACCCTAATTCTAGCTCAAACTCTAACCTTAATCTAAACATAACCCTAACCCTAACATTAGCCCTGACTCTAACCCTAACCCTCACGCTAGACCTAATCCTAGCTCAAATGCTAACACTTACCCCGAACCTAACCCTGACACTAACCCTAGGCCTAACCCTAACCCTAGTCCTGATTCTAACCTTAACCCTAGCCCTAAACTTAGCTCGAACCCTATCCATTACTCTAAAGATAAGCCTAACCCAAATGCTAACCCTAGGCCTAACGCTAACACTATTGCTAACATTAACCCTATTCAGTACTCTAAACCTAACCTGAACTTTAAACCCAACCCTATCAATTACCCTAACCCAAACCTGAACCCTATCCCTAATGCTAATTCAAGCCTTAACCCTAAATCTTAGCCTAAACCAAACCCTACTCGAACCTTGAACCTAATAATACACCTAGCTTTAAACTTGACCCTTAACCTAAACCTAACCCTTACACTAGACCTAGCCATAACCTAACCCTAAAACTAACCATAACCATAAACCTAGACCTGACATTAGCCCCAGCCCTAATCCTAGCCCTAACCCTAACACAAACACTAGACCTCATCTTAGGCATTTACCTAGCCTTAATCCTAAGCCAAACACTAACTCTAGCCCTATCTCTGATTTTAACCCACGCTCTAGACCTGAACTTAGGTATAACCCCATTCTTTCCCCTAACCCTATCACTAACCCTAACCCTAACACTATCCATATCTCTAGCCCTAAACATAGGCCTAACCCTAACACTAACCCTAGCACTAATCCTAGCCCTAATTTAGCCCTAACCCTAACTCTACCCCTAACCTTGGCCTAAGACTAACTCTAACTCTCCCCCTAGCCTTATTTCTAGTTCTAACCCTATCCATTACAATAAACCTAACACAAGCCCTAAACTTAGCCCTAACCGTAGCCCTAGACCCTACCCTAGATCTATCCATAACTGTACATTTGACCCTAAATCTAAGCCTAATTCTCAACCTACCTCTAGACCTAACATTATCGCTAATCCTAAAACTAGCCGCAACCCTAGGCTTATCCCTTAAATGAAACCAAGCCATTGTCCTAACACTAAATGTTAACCTAAACCAAACCCTAACCCTAAACATAGCAATAATCTTCTAGCTCTAATTCATGTCCTAGTCCTAAAATTAACCCTGATCCTGACATATTCTAACACTAACCTTAATTCTAAATATCACACTAACCCTAAAGATAGCGCTAGCACTACATCTAGACCAAATGCTAACTCTAATCATAACCTTAGTTCTGATATTAGCCATAGCCCTAACCCTAGCCTTAAACTTAACAGAAAAACTAGCCCTAATCTGAGTCCTAACCCTAGATGTAAACCTAAACCTAAACTTAGCCCTAACCCTAACCCTAACCCTAATCCTAGCCCTAACCCTAGCTCTAACTATCACTTACCCTAAGCCAAACCCTATCCATAATGATAACCTTAGTCCTAATCCTAATCCATAGCCTAATCCAAACCCTAACCCTATTACTAGTCCTAACCCTAGCCCTCATTCTAGCTCTAACCCTAACTCAAATCATTACCCTAACACAAACCCTCAGTCTAAATCTGACCCTAACCCTAAACCAAACCTTAAAACTAGCCCTACCAGAAAACTTATACCTAAACCTAAGCCTAACACAAGCCCTAGACCTAAGCCTAATACTAAATATAGCCATAACTCTAGCCCTAGACCTAAAAAAAACCTGATCCCTAGCCCTAACATAATCCTTAACCTAAAGCAAACACTAACCCTATCCCTAGACCTAAACCTAGTACTAATTCTGGCTTTTACCCTAACCTTAACTCTAACCTGAACACTGACCCTAACACCAACACTAAATGTAGCTCTAAACCTGAACCTAACCCAAAACCTAAATCTAACACTAGACATAGTCATAAACCTAACCCTAAAACTGGCTCTAATCAGAACCCTAGATCTTACATTGCACATAGCCTTAACCCTGGGCCTAAACCTAACACAAAACCTAGCCCTATTCTGAGGCCTAACCCTACCCTAAGCATAACCATAATCCTAAATGTAGCCCTAACCTTAACCCTCGCCTTAGACATAACCCTAGCTCAAAGCCTAACTCTTAGCCTAAATATAAACCTGGCCCTATTCCTAAACATAAACCTAACCTTAGCTCTAATCCTAACCTTAGCCCTATTACTAACCCTAGCTCTAAACCTAACATTACCCTAAACCTAACCATAACCCTAATAATAACCCTAGCCCTAAACCTAACCCAATCCCTAACCCTAAACTTAAACCTAACCCTCGACTTAACCCTAAACCTAACCCTTGCCATAAAATTAACCCTAAACCTTACCATAAATCAAAACTTGTCATAATCCTTAGCCCTAGCACTAACCTATCTCTAAAACTAACCCTAACCTGAGGTCTCAACCTAACCCTTAAATTAGCTCTAACCCTAATGCTATTCCTAAAATTAGCCCTAACCCTAGCCCTAGCCCTAAAACAAAACCAAGCCATACCCCTAACACTAACCCTTACCCTAGACCAAACCCTAACCCTATACCCGCCCTAACCCTATCCATAATTTGAAACCTAACCCTAACCCTAAACCTAACCATGACCCTGACTCATATCCAAACACTAAACTTAGCTCTAAACATCACCCTAACCATAAACCTAATGCTAACACAAGACCTAGCTCTAAACCCTAAAACTAACCCTAATTGTAACCCTCTTACAATAGCCATAACCATAACACTAGCCCTAACCATAATACAAAATTAGCCCTAATCCAAGCCCTAACACGAGCTTTAACCCTAAATCTAACCCTAACCCTAGTTGTAACCTTAGCTCCAAAACTATCCCTTACCCTAAGCCAAACCCTCACCCTAATGCTAACCGTAATCTTAGCACTAATCCTTAGCCTAACCAAAACCTAAACCTATAACTAGTCCTAACCCTAGCCTTCATTCTAGATCTAACCATAACCCAAACCCTAACCCTAACCCTGACCATTATTCTGACCCTAACACTAATCTTAGCTTTAAATCTAAACCTAACCCTAAACCGAACCCTAACACTAGCCCTACTGGTAACCTTATACCTAAACCTAACCCTAACACTAGCCCTAGACCTAAACGTAATCCTAAATCTAGCTATAACTATAGCTCTAAACCTAAAGAAAAACTAGACCTAGCCTTAACAATAACCCTTAACCTAACCCAAATTTAACCCTACGTCTAGACCTAACCCTAGTCCTAATTCTGGCTTTAACCCTAACCATTACCCTACCCGAACACTGTCCCTGACATTAACACTAACCCTAGCTCTAAACTTCAACCTAACCCTAAAACTAACCCTAAAACTACACCTAGCCCTAACATTAACCATAAAACTAGTCTTAATCATTACACTAGTTCTTACATTATCCACAGCTCTAACCTATCACAAAACCTAGCCCTAATCCAAGCCCTACCTTAGCTTTAACCCTAAAGCTAACCCTAACAATAACCCTAGTCCTAACTATAACCCTAAGCCTAACCCTAGACCTAATCCTAAGCATAACCCTAGCCCTAACCCTAGCTCTAACCCTACTCTTTACCCTACAATAACTATAATCCTTATGATAACCCTAGGCAGAACCCTAACCCTATCTATTAACCTAAACCTATCCTGAACCCTAAACCTAACTGTGTCATTACCCGATCCCTAAACATAAGACTAATTTGAACCCTAAACCTAAACCTTAACCTAACCCAAACCCTAAACTTGACCCTAACTCTAAAAATACCCATAGCTCTAAACCTGACCCTAACAAGAAACCTAAGCTTTACAATGGACCTAGCCATAAACCTAACCCTAAAACTATCCCTACCCATACCCTATACCTGACATTAGCCCTAGCTGTAATGTAGCCCTTACCCTAATACAAAACTTAGCCCACATCCTAGCAAGAAACCTTACCTTAATCATAACCCTAAACCTAACGTTAACCCTAAACTTAACCCTAATTTTCACCCTAGAACTAAAACTAGCTATATTGCCATCCCTTACCCTAAACCTAACCTAACCCTAAACCTAACACTAACCCTAGACCTAATCCAAGCCCTATTTTAGCCCTATCCATAACCCTAACCATAGCCCTAAGACTAACTCTAACTCTCACACTAGCCCTATATCTAGTTCTAACCCTATCCCTTACCATCAGCATACACCTAGCCCTAAATGTAGCCCTACCCTAGCCCTATACTTAGGCCTATCACAAAACCTAGATCTAAACCTAACTCTAAATTTAACCCTAACCCTAAGACTAAACCTAACCATAACTCTACTCTTATCCCTAATCCTTAACCTAAGCCTAAATCTCACACTTACACTAGCCCTAACCCTAAGACTAATCATAAAACTAGCCCTAACCCTACCCTTAGCCCTAAAACAAAACCAAGTCATAGACCTAACCTTAACCCTTAATCTAAACCAAACCCTAACCCTACACCTAGCCCTAGTCCTAGCCTTATTATAGTCTAACCCTAACCCAAAAACTAACCCTTACCCTGACTTTGACCCTAACACTAACCCTGGCTCTAAATATCATCATCACCGTAAACCTAACCTTAACACTAAACCTAGACCTAACTCTAAACCTAAAACTAGCTGTAATTATAAACCTACTTCATACATTAGCGGTAGCCTTAACCCTAGCCCTAACCTAACCCTAAACCTCGCCTTAATCTTAGTCCTAAATCTAACTTCAACCCTAAAGTTAAACCTAACCCTAACCCAAACACTAGCCCTAATCCTATACATAACCCTAGCCCTAACCTTAGGGCTAACCCTATCCATTACCCTAACGATAACCGTAACCCTTCTGATAACCCTAGGCCTATCCCTAACCCTATACATTGCACTAAACCAAACCTAAACCCTAAACCTAACCATGTCATTACCCTAACCCTAAATCCAACACTAATTCTAGCCCTGCACTTAAACACTAACTTAACCCAAACCCTATCCTGACCCTGATTCTAAAAATAACTCTAGATCTAAACCTAACCCTAACCAAAAACCTAACACTTACACTGGACCAAGCCATAAACCTAACACTAAATCTATCCCTAACTGTAACACTAGACCTGACATTAGGCATAGCCCTAATACTATCCCTAACCCTAAAACCAATCATAGTCCTCATCATAGCATTAATCATAACCCTAACCATAACCCTAGCCCTGGACCTAAACCTAATCCTAAATCTAGCCTTATCTCTAGCCCTAGACCTAAACAAAAACCCAGTCCTATGTCTAACAATAACCCTTATTCTAACACAAACACTAACCCTACCCCTAGACGTAAACCTACTCCTAATTCTGGCTGTAACCCTAACTTGAACTCTAACCCAAATACTGACTCTGCCTTTAACAGTAAACCTACTTCTAAACCTGACCCTAACTGAAAATCTAAACCTAACACTAGATCTTGGCATAACCCTAACCCTAAAACTAGTCCTAACCATAATCCTAGCTCTTACATTACCCTCAGCTTTAACCCTAGGACTAAACCTAACACAAAACCTAGAGATAATCCTAGGCCTTAACCTAGCCCTAAGCATAACCCTAACCCTAACCCTAGCCCTAACTCAAACCTAAACCTCACCTTAGTCCTAATCCTAGCTCAAAACCTAACCCTTACTATAAACATAAATCTAGAACTATCCCTGAATCTAACCCTAAACCTAGTCCTAATCCTAACCTTAATACAAGCCCTAACCCTATCTCTAAACTTACCCATTACCCTAACCCTAACCCTAACCCTAATTGTAACCCTAGCCTTAACCCTACTCATAATCCTAACCCCAAACAGAAAACTAACCCTAGATCTAGCCCTAAACTAATACTGGATATAGCCCTAACCATAAATCAAACCCTAAACCTAAAAATAAACATAAGCATAGACCTAACCCTAACCCTAAACTTAAATCTAGCCCTGTCCCTAAACCTAAACCTACGTCTAACCGTATTTTTCACCCTAACCCTAAACCTAAACTTAATTATAATCATTCCCCTAACCCTAACACTAACCCTAAATCTACTGTAATCCTATCACTAAACATAACCCTGAACCTAACCCTCGCTCTAAACCTAATCATAGCTCAGAACCTAACTCTTACACTAAACATAACACTAACACTAACCCTAGTTCTAACCCATACCTTAACACTACCTCAAGACCTAATCCTAACCATAAGTCTAGCTTTAATATTAGCTCTAACTGTACCCATTACCCTAATAATAACCCATATCTAATGCTAATGCTAGGCCTAACCCTATCTCAAGACCTAATCCTAACCATAACCCTAGCCGTAACCTTAACTCTAAACCTAAACATAATCCTTTCCCTAATGCTAACCCTAGGCCTAACCCTAAACCTATCACTAACCCCAAACCCTATCAATTACCCAAAATCTAACCTGAACCCTAAATCTAACCCTATCATCACCCTAACCATAACCCCAATGCTAATTTGAGCCCTAACGCTAAACTCAAACCTAAAAGAAACCCTAACCATGATCCTGGCCCTAATAATTCCCCTAGCTCTAACCTGACCCTTACCCTAAACTTAATCCTTACATTAGACTTAGCCAAAACCTAACCCTAAAACTATCCATAACCATAAACCTAGAAATGACATTAGCCCTAGATATAATCCTAGCCCTAACCAGAACACAAACCCTAGCCCATATTAGCACTAAACATATCCTTAATCATAACCCTAACCTTAATCCTAGGCTTAACTTAAAACCAACCCTATCCCTAATCTTAGACCTACCTTAGCCCTATCCCTAACCCTAACCCTAATCCTAACCCTAGCCCTAAAACTAAGTCTAACTCTCTCCCTAGCCCTAAATCTAGTTCTAACCCTATTCCTTACTGGAACTCTAAACCTAGCCCTAAACCTAGGCCTAACCCTAGCCATTTCCTTAGCCCTAGTCCTAAGCCTAGATATAACCTTAACTCTAAATCTAACCCTAATGCAAAACCTAAGCCTAAACCTAACACTAACCCTAACCCTAACCCTAACACTACTCCTAAATCTAGCCCTAACTCTAGCCCTAGCCCTAATACAAAACCGAGCCATAGGCCTAACCCTAACCCTTAACCTAAACCAAACCCTAACCCTACACCTAGCCCTAACCCTAGCCCTAATTCTAGTTTAAAGCAGAACCTAAAACTAACCCTAACCATGATTCTGATGCTAATATTAACCCTAGCTTTAAACAGCACCCTAAACATAACCCTAAATGTAACATTAGACCTAGCCCTAACCCTAACCCTAACCCTAAAACTAGCCCTAATTGTAACCTTAGTACTTACATGAGCCATAAGCTTAACCCTAGCCCTAACTTAACCCCAAACCTAGCCTAATCTGAAACCTAAACTGAGCTTTAAACCTAACCCTAACCATAACCCTAAACCTGGCACTAATAATAACCATAACATTAGCTCTAACCCTAGCTCTAACCCTATCCATTACCCTAACCTTAATCATAACACTAATGCTAACTCTAGGCTTAAAACTTACCATATCCCTAATCCTAATCCTATCCATTACCCTGAACCTAACTTGAAACCTAAACCTAACTATATCGCTACCCTAATCCTAACCCTATTCTAATTTGAGCCCTAAATTTAAACCTTAACCTATCCCAAACACAAATCCTGACCCTGACCCAAACTATACCCTTAGCTCTAAACCCGACCCAAACTCTAAACCTAATGCTTACACTACTTCTAACTTAACCCTAAAACTATCTTTAACTGTAAAGCTGGACCTGAAATTAGCCCTAGCCCTAAGCCTAGTCCTAAACCTAGCCTAAATCATAACCCGAACCATAACCCGAAGTTTAACCCTAATTCTAACACTCACCCTAGCCCTAAACCTTGCTATAACCCCAATCCCTTACCCTAAACCTAACCATAACCCTAAACCTAACCATAATCTTAAACATAACCATAACCCTTGCCCTAACCCTAGGCCTAACCCTAACAATAAGCCTAGCACTAACCCTAATTTAGTCCCATCCTAACCATAAACCTAGCCTTAAGAGTAACTCTAACTCTTGCCCTAGCACTATCCCTAGTTCTATCCTTAGCCCTAGCCCAACCCTGGATCTAAACCTAACTTTAAATTAAACCTAACTCTAAATTTAACCATAACCACAATTCTAAACCAAACCCTAAAACTAGCCCTAACAATAATGCTAATCCTAAAACTTGCCTTAACCCTAGCCCTAGTCTTAAAAAGAAACCAAGCCATATCCCTTACCCTAACCCCTAACCTAAACCAAACCATAAACCTACAACTAGCCCTAACCCTAACTCTAAAAATAACCCTGAACCTAACACTGATACTAACACTAATCCTAGCTCTAAACATCACCCTAACCTTAAATAAATCCTAACACCAGACCTAGCCTTAACCCTAACCCTAAAACTAGCCCTAATATTAACCCTAGTTCATACATTAGTCATTGTCATAAACCTAGCCCTAACCCTAACACAAATCCTACCCTAATTCTAGTCCTAATCCTGCTTAAAACCTAATCTTAACCCTAACACTAGCCCTAAACCTAACCCTAACCCGAGCCCTAACCCTAGCTCTAACCCTAGCTCTAACCCTATCCCTTACCCTAAGCCAAACCCTAAACCAAATGCTAACCCTCGTCTTAACCCTAATCCTTAGCCTAACTTAAACACTAACAGTATTACTAGTCCTAATCATAGCCCTCATTCTAGTTCTAATCCTAATCCTGACCCTTATTCTGATCCTAACAGTAACCCTAGGTCTAAACCTGACCCTAACCCTAAACCAAACCCTAACACTAGCCCTACTGGCAAGCCTATACCTATACCTAACCCTAACACTAGATCTAGACCCAAAACTAATCTTAAATATAGCTATAATTCGAGCCCTAGACCTAAACAAAATCCTAGCTCTAGCTCTAACAATAATCCTTAACCTAAACTAAACACTTACCCTACCCCAAGACCTAACACTAGTCCTAATTCTGGCTCTAAACCTAACTCTAATCCTATCTGGAACACTGACCCTGACCCTAACATTAACCTATCTCTAAACCTGCTCCTAACCCAAAACCTAGTCCTAACACTAGACCTAGCCATAAGCCTAAATCTAATACTAGCCCTAAACATAACCCTAGCCCTAAACCTATTTTAACCCTAATCTTAACCCTAACAGTAGCCCTAACCCTAACCATAGTCCTAACTCTAGCCCTAAACCTAACACAAAACCTAGCCATAATCCTAGGCTTAAACTTAGACCTAAGTATAACCCTAACCCTAACCCTAGTCCTAACACTAACCCTAACACTAACACTTGGCTTAGACATAACCCTAGCATAAAGCCAAACCCTTACCCTAAACATTTCCCTAGCCCTGTCCTAAATCATAACCCTAAACCTAGCTCTTATCCTAACCTTAATCTAGCTCAAACTATAGTCCTAACCCTGTCAATTACCCTAACCCTAAACCTAATTGTAACCCTATCCCTTAAACTAAACTTAACTGTGACCATAAATGTATCCCAAGACCTAACCATAAACCTAAACCACACCATAGCACTAACCCTAGCTGAAACATTAAGCCTTAACTAAACCTAATCCTAAGACTAGCCTGAATCCATACCCTAACCCTAACTCTAACCTAAATCTAACATTATCCATTACACTAAACCTAACCCTAACTGTAACAAAATCTCTAGCCATAACCCAAACCCTAAACAAAACCCTAACCATAAACATATCCCTAGACCTAAACGTAAACCTAAACCTCACCCTAGCCATTACCCTAGCTCAAACACTAACCCTTACCCTAACCTAACCATAACACTAACCCTAAACCTAACACTTACCGTAAACCAAACCTAGTTCTATCCCTAAACCTAACTCTAATTTTAGACTGAATAAAAACCATAACCTATCCCTAACCCTAGCTCTAAATCTACCAATTATACCAAACATAATCCTATCCTAATGCTAACCTTAACCCTATTGCTAAACCTAACCTATCCATTACCCTTAACCTTAACTGAAACCTAAACCTAACCCTATCCATTACCCTACCCTAAGCCTAAACCTAACACTAATGCAAGCCCTAACCCTAAACTTTGACCTGAACCAAATGCTAACCCTGACCATGGTCCTAATAATACCCCTAACTCAAAACCTGACTCTTACCCTACACATACCTATGACACTAGACCTAGCCATAACCTAACCCTAAAACTATCCTTAATCATAACCCTAGACTTGACATTAGCCCTAGCCCTAGTTCTAGCCCTGAACCTAACAGAAACCCTAGCCCTAAAGCTAGCCTTAATCCTAACCTAAACACTAACTTTAGCCCTAATCCTAATTCTAATGCTCACCCTAGCCGTAAAGCTAGCTATAACCACACCCATTCCCCTAAACTTAATCCTAACCCCAATGCTAATCCTACACCTAGCCCTACCCCTAGGCCTAACCCTAACACTAACCCTAGCCCTAATCCTAGCCATAATTTATCTTTAACCCTAACCCTAACCCTAAGCCTAGTCCTAAATCTAAATTGAACTCTCGTCCTAGATGTTTCCCTAGTTCTAACCCTATCCCTTACCATAACACTAACCCTAGCCCTAATCCTAACCCTGGATCTAACCCTAACTCTAAATCTAACACTAACTCTAAGCCTAAACTTCACGCTAACACTAGCCCTAACCCTAACACTAATTCAAAATCTAGCCCTAACCCTGGAACTAGCCAAAAACCAAATCAACAACAACAACAACAACAAAAATCCGAGAAATAGCTCTAAAACTAACCCTAACCCATAGAGGTCAAGATGAAGTGAAACCTTAAAACACAAACTGTTCCTGACAGTGAACCTTGAACTGAGAAGGCCCAACCTGGGAAACATGTTAATGCTAGGTAAAAGATGAATTCTGACCAATATCAAAGAAATTTGAACAAAACTAACTCAACCCAAACATTAGTTCTATCCCTAGCTGTAACCCTAATCCTAAAACTAAACCTTTCCTGTTTATAGAGCTTGATCATAAAAGTCAAAAACTTGGGGTGCCTAGTAGGGCAAGGAAACATATGAATCCTGCCCAGTATCAAAAATTCTGACCAATAATTGGGGAAGGTTTTTCAGTATATGCCTTTTCCCCCTGTTTTCTCCTAAAGAGCTTTTGGATAAATTGTTTTTTTGTGCTTCGGCTTAAGGTACTTTCACAAGGAACAAACCAGAGCATGCCAACAGTGAAGTGATTGATTGTGTGATGTGTCATACAGCTAGCACCAACCCTGTTTGATTTCCAGCTCCATTTCCATTCACACCTATAGGCCACAATGTAGTGAAAAGTAAAAATTCAATCAGTTCCTGACACTGAACCATTGAACCATGAAGGCCCAAACTTGGGAAGCCTACTAAGGTTGGTCAAAGATGAATCCTGTACAGTATCAAAGTAATCTGACAAAAAAATTCGAAGCCCTTTCACTACATGTGTATTTTGCTTGCTTCTAAAGGACTCAGAGATAAAGTTGTTTCTTTCTACTTCAGCTTAGGGATACTTCACAGGAAACAAACCAGAGAATGCTCACTGAGAACTAATTGAGTGTGTGAAGTTTCAAGCAGCTAGCACAAACCCTGTTTGATTTCCAGCTTCATTTCCATTCACCCCTATAGGGCAAAAAGGAGAGAAACATGAAAATTGAAACCCTTCCTAACACTTTTAAATAGGGGATCCAAACATTTGGGTATAGTAAAAATAGGAAAAAGGTGAATCCTGCCTAGTATCATAGAATTTTTTTAAAAAACTAACTCTAACCCTAACACCAAGTCTAAACCTAATCCTAACACTAAGTCTAACCCTAAACCTAATCTGTTTAGAGTACCTATGATCATAGAAGTCCCAAACTTAGGGAGCCTAATGGCACAACTTAACAGATGAATCTTGTGCAGTATCAAAGAAATTTGATGAAAAATTGGGGGAGGTATTTCAGTACATTCATATTTCACTGTTTTTTCTTAAAGTGCTCATGGATAAATTGTTTCTTATGCTTCAGCTTAAGGTACGTTCACAAGGAACAACCAGAGGGTGCCCACAGAGAACTGATTGAGTGAGTGAAGTTTCAAGCAGCTAGTACTAACTCTGTTTGATATCCAGCTGAATTTTCATTCACATCTATAGGCTATAATAAAGTGAAACCTAAAAATTCAAACTGTTCCTGACAGTGAACTGGCAAACCTTGAAAACCCAAACTTGGAGATCCTACTAAGACTAGGAAAAGGATGAATCCTGTACAATATCAAAGTAATCCATGCAAAAAATTGAAGCTTGCTCCTAAAGTGCTCACAGATAAAGCTGTTTCTTTCTAATTCAGCTTTGGGCTACTACCACAGGAAACAAATGAGAGAATGTGCACTGAGAACTGACTGAGTGTGTGAAGTTTCAAGAAGCTAGCACAAACCCTGTATCAGTCCAGCTCCATTTCCATTCAAACCTATAGGGCAAAATGAAGTGAAACATGAAAATTAAAACTGCTCATGAGAGCAAACCCTTTTACTCGGAGGCCCAAACATGGGGAGCATACTAAGAATAGGAAAAAGATAAATCCTGCCTAATATACAAAAGGTTGAAAAAAACTAACTCCAACCCTAACACTAGTTCTAACCCTAACTCTAACCATAACCCTAAGCCTAACCTGTTAAGCGAACCTTTGATCATAAAAGTTTTAAACTTGGGGAGACTAGTGGGGCATGCTTACATATGAATCCTGCATAGTATCAAAGAAATCTGACTAAATAATTGGGGGACGTATTTCAGTACATGCACATTGCCCTGTTTTCTCCTAAAATGCTCTTGGATATACTAGTGTTAGATTTAGGCCTTTGGTTAGGGTTAGAGTTAGGATTATATTTAATGTAAGGTATTGGGTTATAGCTAGGTTGAGGGCTAGGACAATGGTTAGTATTAGGGTTAGGGCTAGGGTTAGGTTTAGGGTTATGATTAAAGCTAGGTTTAGGGCTATGATGAGGGCTAATGTTTGTGTTAGGGTTAGGGCTAGTATTAGGGCTAGGGCTAATGTCAGGTCTAGTGTTATAGTTAGGGATAGATTTAGTGTTAGGTTTATGGCTTGGTCCAGTGTAGGGGTTCGGTTTATAGTAAGGGTCAGTTTTGGAGCTAGGGTTATTATTAGGGTCAGGATCAAGGTGAGGGTGTGGGTTAGGTTAGGGTTTAGGTTTAGGGCTTGAGTTATCATTAGAGTTTTGGGTTAAGGTAATGAAAGGGTTAGGGTTAGGGTTTAGGTGTGGTTTAGTGTAATGGATAGGGTTAGGTTTAGGCCTAGGGTTAGCATAAGGGTTATCATTAGGGTAATGGATAGGGTTAGACCTAAGATTAGGGGTAGGTTTATGTATAGGATTAGGGCTTTTGTTTGGGTTAGGGTTAGGGTTTAGGTGTGGTTTAGTGTAATGGATAGGATTAGGGTTAGGTCTAGGGTTAGCATAATGGGTTATCATTGGGGTAATAGATAGGGTTAGACCTAAGATTAGGGATAGGGTTATGTATAAAATTAGGGCTTTTGTGGGGTTAGGGTTAGATTTACGTTTAGGGTTAAAGCTAGGTTTAGTGGCTGGGGATGTGGCTCAAGAAGTAGCATGCTCGCCTGGCATGCGCCGGGTGCTGGGTTCGATCCTCAGCACCACATACCAATAAAATAAAGATGTTGTGTCCACTGAAAACCAAAAAAATAAATATTAAAAAAACTAGGTTTAGGACTCTGATTAAGGCTAGGTTTGGGGTTAGGTTATGGCTAGGTTTAAGGCTACGGCTAATGTACAAAGTAGTGTTATGATTAGAGCTAGTGATAGAGTCAGGGATAGGGCTAAGTCTAGTGTTAGGGTTAAATTACGGTTACAATGATGTTTATAGCTAGGATTAATGTTAGGGTCGGAATCAGAGTCCAGATTAGTTTTCAGGTTAGTGTTAGGACTAGAATTAGAGATAGGATTAGGGCTAGGTGTAAGGTTAGAATTATGATTCAGTTTTGTTTTAGGGCTAGGAGTAGAATTAGGGCTAGTTTTAGGATTAGGGCTAGTGTTAGTGTGAGGTTTAGGCATAGGTTTGGGGTTAGATTTAGAGATAGTTTTAGATCTAGGCTTTGAGCTATGGATAATGATAGGGCTAGGATTAGAGCTAAGTTTAGGGCTAGGTATAGTGTGATGGTAAGGGATAGGGTTATAACTAGGTATAAAGCTAGGGAAAGAGTTAGAGTTAGTCTTAGTAATAGGGTTAAGGTTGGGTTAGGGATAGGGCTAAATTAGGGCTGGGATTAGGACTATGGTTAGTTTTAGGGTTATTCCTAGTTTTAGGGCTAGGGTTAGTGTTAGGGTTAGGATTAGATTTAGGGTAAAGAATGGGATTATAGCTACTTTTATGACTAGGGTGAGGATTAGATTTAGGGTTATGGTTATTGATAGGTTTATGATTATGGTGACATTCATGGCTAGAATGTGGGCTAAGGTTTGTGTTAGGATTAGGACTAGGATTAGAGCTAGGGCTAATGTCAAATCTAGGGTTACAGTTAGGGAGAGTTTTAGGGTTAGGTTTATAGCTAGGTCTATTGTAAGGGTCAGGTTTCTTGTTAGGGTCAGGTTTCGAGCTATGGGTATTATTATGGTCAGGGTCAGGGTTAGGGTTTTTATTAGATTAAGGTTTAGGGTTAAGGCTCAAATTATCATTATGGTTAGGGATAGGTTAAGGATAGTTTTAGGTTTAGAGTTCAGGTTAGGTGTAGATAATGGATAGGGTTATGGTTAAGAACAGCAGAAGCGTTAGGGTTATCATTAGGGTAATTTATAGGGTTAGAGCTAGTGATAGGGCTAGTGTTATGCTTAGGATTAGGTCTATGGTTAGGCCTAGGTTTACGGTTAGGACTAAGGTTAGGGTTATGGTTAGCTTTAGGGTTAAAGCTAGGGTAGGGCTTGGTTTAGGCTAGGTTTTGCAATAGGTTAGGGCTATGGCAAATGTAAGAAATTTGTTATGATTAGGGATAGTTTTAGGGTTAATGTTAGAGCTAAGTATAGTTTTAGGGTTAGGTTTAGGGTTAGGGTGATGTTTAGAGCTAGGGTTAGTGTTAGTGTCAGGGTCACTGTTCAGTTTAGGATTATGGTTAATATGAAAGCCAGAATTAGGACTTGGGTTAAGACTAGGGGAAGGGTTAGTTTTTGGCTTAGGCTAAAGGTTATTAATAGGGCTAGGGCTAGGTTTTTCTTTATGACTAAGGCTAGAGTTATGGATAGATAAGGATTAGGTTTAGGTCTAGGGCTAATGTTAGGGTTAGGTTTAAGTATAAATTTACCAGTAGGGCTAGTGTTAGGGTTCGATTTAGGGTTAGGTACAGGTTTAGACCTGTGATTAGTGTTAGGGTAGAATAAGGGTCAGGGTTAGGGTTAGGGTTTGGGTTATAGTTAGAGCTAGAATGAGGACTAGGGTTAGGTCTACTAATAGGGCTAGAGTTTGGGTTAGGTTAAGGAATAGAATTAGGATTAGGATTAGGATTAGCATTAGGTTTAGGGTTTGGTATAGGTTAAGGGATAGGGTTAGAACTAGGGTTAGGGCTAGGGTTAGGGTTAAAGCTAGGTTTTGGGCTCATATTAGGGATAGTTTTTGTGTTAGGGTTATGGCTAGGGTTAGAGCAATGGCTAATGTAAGAACTATGGTTTTTAGGGTTAGTTTTAGGGTTATGGTTAGGGGTTAAACCTCTAGTGTTAGGATTAGGTTTAAGGTTAGGGTGAAATTTAGAGCTGGTGTTAGTGTTAGGTTAATAGTGTCAGGTTTAGTTTTAGGGTTAGAGTTAGGACTCGAATTAAGGCTAGGGTTACTCTAAGGGTTCAGTTTAAGGTTAGGGTGGTGTTTAGAGCTATGGTGAGTGTTAGGATATGAGTCAGAGTTAGGGTTAGTATTAAGGTTAAGATTAGGACTCGAATTAGGGCTAGGGTTATGTCTAGGTGTAGTGTTAAGGTTTGGTTTAAGTTAAGGTTTAGGGTTAGGACTATTTCTCAGTTTTGTTTTACTGCAAGGGTTAGTGTTAGGGCTAGTTTTATGATTAGTGTTAGGGCTAGGGCTAGTGTTAATGTTAGGCTTAGGATTAGGGTTAGGGTTAGATTTAGAGTTAGGGTTAGATCTAGGGTTAGGACTAGGAATAAGGATTTGGCAATGGTTATGGCTAGGGTTAGGGCTAGGTTTAGGATTACAGTAATGGATAGGGTTAGAATTAGGGATAGCGCTAGTGTGAGAGTTAGAGTTAGTCTTAGGGCTAGGGTTAGGGTTAGGGTTAGGGATAGGGTTAAATTAGGGCTAGGATTAGGGCTAGGGTTAGTGTTCACCTTAGGCCTAGAGTTAGGGTTAGGGTTAGGGTTAAGTTTAGGGTAAGGAATGTCATTATAGCTAGGTTTAGAGATAAAGTGAAGGTTAGAATTAGGGTTAGGGCTATGGTTAGGGTTAGGGTAATGATTAAGGTTAGGTTTGGGCTAGGATGAGGACTACGGTTTATTTTAATGTTAGGGCTAGGATTAGGGATAGGGCTAATATCAGATCTAGGGTTATGGTTAAAGATAGTTTTAGGATTAGGTTTATGGCTACATATAATGTAAGGGTAAGGTTTAGGGTTAGGATCAGGTTTAGAGCTGGGGTATTATTAGGGTCAAGGTCTGGGTTAGAAGTTTGGGATAGGTTAAGGTTTAATGTTAGGGCTCGAATTAGCATTATGGTTACTGTTAGTGTAATGATAAGATGAGGTTTAAGATTTAGGTTTGGTTTAGAATAATGCATAGGTTTAGGATTAGGGATAGGGTTAGGTTTAGGCCTAGAGTTATGGTTATGGCAATGGGGTTAGAGATAGAGTTAGGGTTATGGTTTTGATTAGGGCTAGGGTTAGGATTAGGGATAGGGTTAAAGCTCAGGTTAGGGCTTTGATTAGGGCTAGGTTTTGGGTTAAGTTAGTTCTAGGGTTAAGGGTAAGGCTAATGTAAGTACCAGAGTTACAATTAGGGTTAAATTTAGGGTTAGGGTTAGTGGTAGGTCTAGTGTTAGGTTTAGGGTTAGGGTTAGGGTGATGTTTAGACTAGGGTTAGTATTATGGTCAGAGTCAGGGTCAGTGTTAGTTCTAGTTTTCAGCTTAAAAATAGAATTAGAGCAAATGTTGGGGTTAGGGTTAAGGTTTGGTTTAGATTAAGGGTTAGGGTTAGGGCTATAGCTCGGTTTTGTTTTAGGGCTAGGGTTAAAGTTAGATTTAGAGTTAGGGTTAGGGTTAGGCTTAGGGTTAGGGTTTGATTTAGAGTTAAAATTAGATCTAGGTTAGGGCTAGAGCTAATAATAGGGCTAGGGTTAGGGCTGGGTTTAGGGCTAGGATTAGGTTTCCAGTAAGGGATAGGGTTAGAACTAGGCATGGGGCTAGGGTGAGAGTTAGAGTTAGTTGTAGGGCTATGGTTAGGGCTAGGGTTATGAATAGGACTAGGTTAGTGCTAAGATTAGGGCTAGGGTTAGTTCTTGGGTTAGGCCTAAAGTTAGCTTTAGGGTTAGGATTAAGGCTAGGTTTAGGGCTAGGATAAGGGCTGGGGTTTTGTTAGGTTTAGGGCTAGGTTTATGGTTATGGCTAATGTAAGGTCTAAGCTTATGGTTGGGGATAGTTTTCGGATTAGTGTTATGGCTAGGTCTAGTGTAAGGGTTAGGTTTAGTGTAAAAGTCATCCTTAGAGCTAGGAGATTTATTAGGGTCAGGGTCAGTGTTAGAGTTTTTTTGAGGTTAGGTTTTAGGTTTAGGGCTTGAATTAGCACTAGGGTGTGGGTTAGGGTAATGATAGGGTTTTGTTTAGAGTTTACATTAGGTTTACGGTAATTGATACGGTTAGGGTTAGCATTAGGGTTTTACATTAGGTTTAGGGTAATTGATAGGGTTAGGGTTAGCTATAGGGTTAAGACTGGGCCTAGGGTTTGCATTAGGGTAAGGGTTATGGTCAGTATACTGGATAGGATTAGAGCTAAGTTTAGGGTTAGGTTTATGGTTAGGAATAGGTCTTGAATTAGGGTTAGGGTTAGGGTTAAAACTAGGGTTAGGCTTAGATTTATGTTTAGCGTAAGGGTTAGGTTTTGAGCTAGGATTAGGGCTAGGGTGAGGGTTAGGTTTAGGGTTACTTCTAGGGATAAGATTATAGTACTCATAGGGTTAGGGTTAGGATTAGGGCTACGGACATCATTAGGGATAGGGTTAGGGTTAGGCTAATGTATACGATTAGATGTAGATTTAGGGCTATGTTTAACGTTAGATTGAGGTTTAGGCTTAGAGTTAGGGCTATGGTTATGTTTAGGTTTATAGTAAGAGTTAGGGTTTGAGGTAGGGTTAGGTTTATGGCAAGTGTGAGGTTTAAGGTTAGATCTAGGGTTAGTTTTCCAGTAAGGTTTAGGTATATCATTAAGCCTAGTATTATCTATAAGGTTAGGTTTAGTTTAGAGTAATGGGTTGGTTAGAGCTAGGTTTAGGGTTAGGGTTAAGTTTAGGATTAGGGCTAGGTTTAGGGTTAGATTCAGGGACAGGTGTAGGTTTATGTTTAGAGTAATGTTTAGGCTTGGAGCTAGGATTTGGACTAAGGTGATGGTTAGGTTAGGGTTAGTGCTAGGGTTAGGGTTAGGGTTATGCTTAAGGCTTGATTTATGCCTAGGATTAGCTCTAGGTTTTGTGTTAGGTTCAGGCTTAGGGTTAGAGCTATGGGTAATGTAAGAGCTAAGTTTATGTTGAGGGCTAGTTGTAGGATTATGGTTATGGCTAGGTCTAGTGTTAGGTTTAGATTTTCGGGTAGTGTCAGATTTAGAGATAGGTTTACTCTAAAGGCAGGGTCAGTGTTTGGATTAGAGTTAGTGTTAGGATTACACCCAGAATTAGGACTAGGTTTAGGTGTAGGGTTAGGGTTAGGGTTTGAGTTAGGTTAAGGATTATTGTTAGGGCTAGGGCTAGGTTTCTGTTTAAGTCTAGGGCTAGAGTTAAAGCTAGATTTAAAATTTGGTTTAGGTATAGGGCTGGTGTTAGGGTTTGGTCTAGGGTTAGGGTCACTTTTAGACCTAGGGTTAGTGTTAGGGTCAGAATAAGGGTCAGTGTTAGCATTAGGGTTTGGGATAGGGTTAGAGCTAGAATGGGGGCTAGGGCTAAGACTATTAATAGGGTTAGGGTTTTGATTAGCCTAAGGATTAGAGATAGGTTTAGGGTTACCTTTGTGGTTAGGGTTTTTCTTAGGTTAAGGGATAGCCTTAGAGCTAGGGTTAATGCTAGTGTTAGGGTTAGGGTTAGGGTTAAATATAGGTTTAGAGCTTGGATTAGGGATAGTTTTTGTGTTAGGGTTAGGGCTAGATTTGTGCATTGACTAATGTAAGAGCCAGGGTTACAATTAGGGTTAGTTTTAGGGTTAGGGGTAGGTCTAGTCTTAGGTTTAGGTTTAAGGTTAGGGTAATATTTAGAGCTAGGGTTATTGTTAGGATATGAGTCAGCATCGGGGTTAGTTTTAGGGTTAGGGTTAGGACTAAAATAAGGGCTAGGGTTATTGTTAGTGTTTGGTTTAAGATGAGGGATGTGTTTAGAGCTACGGTGACTGTCAGGATATCAGTCAGGGTCAGGGTTACCTTTAAGGTTAGGGTTATGACTTGAATTAGGGCTACGGTTACTTTTAGTGTTTGGTTCAAGTTTAGAGTGGTCTTTAGAGCTAGGGTCAGTGTTCGGATATGAGTCAGGATCAGGGTAAGTTTTAAGGTTAGGGTTAGGACTCGAATTAGGGCTAGGGTTATGTCTAGGTGTAGTGTTAGGGTTTGGTTTAAGTTAATGTTTAGGGTTAGGGCTGTTGCTCAGTTTTGTTTTAGTCCTAGGTTTGGGTTTGGACTAGTTATAAGATTAGCATTAGGGTTAGGGCTAGTGTTAGTGTTAGGCTTAGGCTTTGGGTTAGGGTTAGATTTGGATTTAGCTTTATTTTTTTATTATTTTTAATTTTTTATTGTGGGTTGTTCAAAACATTACAAATTTCTTGACATATCATATTCCACACTTTGATTCAAGTGGGTTATGAACTCCCACCTTCACCCCATACACAGATTGCAGAATCACATCAGTTACACATCCATCGATTTACATATTGCCATACTAGTGTCTGTTGTGCTCCGCTGCCTTTCCCATCCTCCACCCTCCCCCCTCCCCACCTCTCCCCTCCCCTCCCCTCCTCTCTCTCTACCCCCTCCAATGTATAACCCTGAGGGTCTCCTTCCATTACCATGCAATTTCCCTTCTCTCTCCCTTTCCCTCCCACCTCTCATCCCTGTTAAATGTTAATCTTCTTCTCCTGCTCTTCGTCCCTACTCTGATCTTAGTTACTCTCCTTATATCAAAGAAGACATTTGGCATTTGTTTTTTAGGGATTGGCTAGCTTCACTTAGCATAATCTGCTCTAATGCCATCCATTTCCCTGTAAATTCTATGATTTTGTCATTTTTTAATGCAGAGTAATACTCCATTGTGTATAAATGCCACATTTTTTTTTTATCCATTCGTCTATTGAAGGGCATCTAGGTTGGTTCCACAGTCTTGCTATTGGATTTAGCTTTAGATCTAGGATTAGGGCTAGGTCTAACTATAGGGCAAGGGTTAGGGCTAGGGTTATGGTTACAGTAACAGATAGGGTTAGAACTAGGGCTAGGGCTAGGGTGAGTGTTAGAGTTAGTCTTAGGCCTAGGGTTTTGGTTAGTTTTAGGGATAGGGCTAAGTTAGGGCTAAGATTAGGTCTAGGGTTAGTGTTCAGCTTAGGCCTAGTGTTAAGGCTAGGGTTATAGTTAATTTTAGGGTAAGGTATGGTGTTATAGCTAGGTTTAGAGGTAGGGTGAGGGTTAAAATTAGGGTTAGGGCTAGGGTTATGATTAGGGTTATGATTAAGCCTAGGTTTGGGGCTAGGATGAGGGCTAGGGTTTGTTGTAGGATTAGGTCTAGAAATAGGGCTAGGGTTAATGTCAGGTCTAGTGTTACAGTTTGTGGTAGATTTAGGGTTAGGTTTGTTTCTATATCTAGTGGAAGTGTTAGGCTTCAGGTAATGGTCAGTTTTAGAACTAGGTGTATTTTTAGAGTCAGAATCAGGGTTAGGGTTTGTTTTAGGTTAAGGTTTAAGGATAGGGCTCAAATGAGCATTAGAGTTAGAGTTAGGGTTAGGGTAATTGATTGGGTTAGGTTTAGGTTTCAGGGTAGTTTTACGGCAATGGAGAGCTTTAGGGTTAGCAAAAGGGTTAGGGTTATGCCTAGGGTTAGCATTAGGATTAGGGTTGTCATAAATTTAATATATAGGGTTAGATCTATACCTAGGGCTAGGATTAGGTTAGGATTAGGGCTAGAGTTAGGTTAGGTTTTGGGTTAGGGCTAGTAACCCTAGCTTAGGGTAAGGGTTAGGGTTATATATAGGTTAAAGGTTAGGTTTTGAGTTAGGTTTAGATCTAGGACGAGGGTTAGGTTTAGTGTTATGATCAGGGTTAGGTTTAGGGTTAGAGCTAGAGTTTTCATTAGGTTTAGGATTAGGTTTGGGTAATTGATTGGTTAGATTGAACATTAGCTTTATGGTTAAGGTTAGGTTTAGGTTTAAGTTTAGTTTTAGGGCTAGGTTTACTGTTGGTTTTAGGGTAAGAGTTAGGGTTTGAGTTATGGTTAAGGCTAAGGCAATGTTAGATTTAGGGTTAGGTCTAGGGTTAGGTTTATGTTTTGGGTTAGGGTTTTGGTTAGGGTTAGGGATAGGGTTATCATTAGGGTTAGGGTTAAAGTTAGGGTAATGGCTAGGGTTAGAGCTAGTGTTAGGTCTAGGTTTAAGGTTAGGATTAGGGCTATGGTTAGGTTTATTGTTAGGGATAGTGCTAGGGTTATGTTTAGGCTAAGGATTAGGATTTGAGCTAAGGTTAGGACTAAGGTGAGGGTTAGGGTTAGGGTTAGGACTAGGGTTAGGGTTAGGGTGAGGGTTATGCTTAGGGTAGGTTTAGGCCTCAATTAGGGTTAGGGTTATTTAAGTTTTGTGTTAGCTTTAGGCCTAGGGTTAGTGCTTTGTGTAATGTAAGATCTAGGGTTCTGATTAGAGCTAGTTTTAGGGTTAGGGTTATGGATAGGTCTTGTATTAGTTTTAGGTTTTTGGTTAGGGTCAGGTTTAGAGCTAGGTTTAATGTTAGTTTCTGGGCCAGTTAGGTTAAATTTAGGGTTAGGGTGAAACGAGAATAGGACTAGGGTTAGGTCTAGTGGTAGGATTAGTGTTTGGTTTAGGTTAAGGGTTATTGTTAGGGCTAGCACTAAGTTTTTGTTTAGGTCAAGGGCTAGAGTAATAGGTAGATTTAGGATTAGGTTTAGGTCTAGGGCTAGTGTTAGGGTTAGGTTAGGTATAAGTTTACTGGTAGGGCTAGTTTCAGGTTTCTGTTTTGATTTAAGGTCAGGTTTAGACCTATAATTAGTGTTAGGGTCAGATTAGTGTGAGGTTTTAAGTTAGGGTTAGATCTAGAATGAGGGCAAGTGTTAGGACTAGTAATAGGGTTATTGTTTGGGTTTGGCTAAGTATTAGGATTAGGACTAGAGTTAGAATTATGAATAGGGTTTGGCTTAGGGTAATGGATAAGATTAGAGCTAGGTTTAGGGCTAGGATTAGGGTTAGGTTTAGGGCTAGTTTTGGGGTTAGGGATAGGTTTAAATCTAGTGTTAGGGCTCAGATTAGGGCTATTTTTGTGTTATAGTTAGGGCTAGGGTTTGGCTAAGGCCAATGTAAAAACTAGGGTTACAATTAGGGTTACTTTTAGGGTTAGGGTTTCAGCTAGGTCTAGTGTTAGCATTAGTTTTAGGGTTACAGTGATATCTACAGCTAGGGTTTGTGTTTGGATATGAGTCAGGGTGAGGCTTAGTTTTAGGCCTAGGACTCAAATTAGATCTTGCGTTATGGCTAATTATGTGTTAAGGTTTGGTTTAGAGCAATGGCTCAGTTTGTTTTAGGGCTAGGGCTTGGATTAGGGCTAGTTTTAGGATTAGCAATAGTGTTAGAGCTAGTGGTAGAATAAGGTTTAGGCTTAAGATTAGGGTTAGATTTAGAGTTATGGTTAGATCTATGGTTAAGGCTATGGCTAGGGTTAGGGCTCAGATTAGGGCTATTGTGAGGGTTATGGTAATTAATAGGGTTATAAATAGAAATAGGGCTAGGGTGTGAGTTAGAGTTAGTCTTAGGGCTAGGTTTAGGGGGAGGGTTAATTTTAGGGTTCAAATAGTGCTAGGATTAGCGCTATGATTAGTGTTAGGGTTAGGCCTATGTTTAGGGCTAGGGTTAGTGTTAGTTTTAGGGGAAGGGATGGGGTTATATAGCTAGGTACAGTGCTAGGGCGAGGGTTATATTTAGGGATAGGGCTAGGGTGAGGGTGAGGGTTAGGATTAAGTCTAGGTTTAGGGCTAGGATGAGGGCTAGGGTTTGTCTTAGAGTTAGGGCTAGGATTAGGGTTAGGGATAATGTCAGGTCTAGGGTTATGGTTAGGGATAGTGTTAGGGATAGGTTTATGGCTAGGTCTAGTGTAAGGGTTAGGTTTAGTGTAAGGGTCAGATATAGAGCTAGGTTATTATTAGGGTCAGAGTACAGGTTAGGGTTTGGTTTGGGTTAAGGTTTAAGGTTAGGGCTCAAATTAGCATTAGGGTTAGGGTTGGGGTTACAGTAATGGATAGAGTTAGGTTTACAGTTCAGGATAGGTTTAGAGTAATGTATAGGGTTAGTGTTAGGGATAGGGTTAGGGTTAGGCCAAGGGTTAGCTTTTGGTTTAGGCTAACCAAATGAATAGGTTTAGTGCTAGTGTTAGGGCTTAAGTTAAGGTTAGGATTAGGGCTAGGGTTTGGGTTACTCGTAGGGTTAATGTTAGGGTTCAGTTTAGGGTAAGTGTTAGGGTTTGAGCTAGGGTTAGGGCTAGGACAAGGGTTAGGGTTAGAATCAGGGCTACGATTAGGGTTAGGTTTAGGTTTAGGGTTAGGGTTAGGGCTAGGGTTAGCATTAGGGTTAGGGTTATGTTTTAGGTAATGGATAAAGTTAGAGCTAGGATTTGGGCTATGGTTACACTTAGGATTAGGGATAGGGTTAGGGTTAGGGTTAGAGTTAGGGTTATGTTTAGAGTAAGGTTTAGAGTTTGAGGTAGGGTTAGGGCTAGGGCAAGTATTAGATTTAGGGTTTGTGCTAGGGTTAGGGTTAAGGTTATGCTTAGGTCTAGGTTTAGGGCTTGTATTAGGGCTAGGTTTTGTGTGAGGTTTATGGCTAGTATTAGGGCTATGGGTAATGTAAGAGCTAGGGTTACGGTTATGGCTTTTGGATTGGGGTTATAAATATGTCTAGTGTTAGGTTTAAGTTTTGGGTTAGGATAAATTTTAAATCTAGGGTTTGTGTTAGGCTAAGCTTCAGTGTTTTCATTAGCATTGGGTTTATGGTTAGGGCCAGAAATAGAACTAGGTTTAGGTCTAGGGCTAGGGTTAGTCTTTGCGTTAGGTTTATGGTTATTTTAGGGCTAGGGCTAGGTTTTTGTTTCGAACTAGGGCTATACTTATGGCTATATTTAGGATTAAGTTTAGATCTAGTGTTAGTGTTATGGTAAGGTTTAGGTATAGGTTTACTGGTAGGTTTAGTGTTAGGGTTCCATTTAGTGTTAAGGTCAGGCTTTGACCTAGGGTTAGTGTTAGGGTCAGAATAAGGGCAAGGGTTAGGCTTAGGCTTCGGGTTAGGGTTAGAGATAGAATGAAGGCTAGGGTTAGGACTAGTAATATAGTTAGGGTTTGGTGTAAGCTAAGGATTAGGGTTAGAACTAGGGTAACATTAGGGTGAGAGATGGCTTAGAGTAAGGAATAGGTATAGAGCTAGGGTTTGGGTTAGTGTTAGGGTTAGAATTATGGTTAGGGTTAAAGCTAGGGTTGAGGCTCAGATTAGCACTAGGTTTTGTGTTAGGGTTAGGGCTATTGCTAATGTAAGAAGTAGCTTTATGGTAATGATAGTTTTAGGGTTAGTATTAGGGCTAGGTCTAGTGTTTGGGTTAGATTTAGGGTTAGGGTGATGTTTAGAGGTAGGGTTAGTTTTAGGGTCAGAGTCAGGGTCAGTATTAGTTGTAGGGATAGGGTTAGGACTAGGTGTAGCATTAGGATTTGGTTTAGGTTAAAGGTTACTATTAGGGCTATACCTCAGTTTTATTTGTGGGCTATGGCTAGGGTTAGGGCTAGTTTTCAAATTAGAATTAGAGCTAGTGTTAGGGTGAGGTTTACATTTAGAGTTAGAGTTAGATTTAGATTTAGGGTTAGTTCTAGGTTTAGAACTATGGCTAGGGTTAGGACTAAAGTTAGGGCTAGTATTAGGGTTAGGCAGTAGATAAGGTTGGTACTAGAAATAGGTCTAGGGCTAGAGTTAGGGTTAGTCTTAGGGCTAGGGTTAGAGTTAGGGTTACAGTTAGCAATAAATTAGGGCTAGGATTAGAGCTATGGTTAGTGATAGGAATAGGCCTAGGGTTAGGGCTAGGGTTAGTATTAGTGATAGTCTTAGGGATAGGGTTATGGATAGGGGAAAGTATGTGGTTAAACCTAGGTTCAGAACTAGGGCGAGGGTTGAAATTAGGGTTTGGGCTAGGGTTAGGGTTCGGTTAGGATTAAGGCTATTTTTAGGGCTAGGATGAAGGCTAGGGTTTGTGTTAGGTTTAAGGCAAGAATTAGGTAGAGTGCTAATGTCAGGTCTAGGATTACGGTTAGGGATACTGTTAGGGTTAGTTTTATGGCTAGGTCTAGTTTAAGGGTTATGTTTAGGGTAAGGGTCAGTTTAGAGCTAGGTGTGTTATTAGAGTCAGTGCCTTGCTCAGAGTTTGGGTTAGGTTTTGGTTTAGTGTTAGGGCTCAAATTAGCATTAGGGTTAGGGTTAGAGTTAGAGTTAGAGTAATTGATAGGGTTATGTTTAGTGTTCAGTTTAGGTTTAGGTAAGAAAAAGATTAGTGTTAGCGATAGGTTTAGGGTTAGGCCTAAATGGATAGGGTTAGATTTAGGTTTAGGACTAGGGTTAGTGTTAGGTTTAGTGTAACTGTTAGGGTTTGAGCTACGATTAGGACTATGGCAAGGGTTAGGTTTATGGTTATGTCTAGGGTTAGGTTTAGAGCTATGGTTAGTGTAGGTTTAGTGTTAGGACTAGTGTTAAGTTAACAGTTAGGGTTAGAGTAGGTTTAGGGTTAGGGCTAGTGTTATCATGATGTTTATAGTTAGAGTTAGGGTAATGGGTGGGTTAGAGCTATGTTTAGAGCTATGTTTGGGTTATGCTTATGTTTAGAGTAATGGATAGGTTTAGGTCTAGGGTTATGGTTAGAATTAGGGCTAGGGTTAGGGTTAGGTTTAGGTCTAGGGTTAATGTTAGGGTTAGTTTTAGGGTAAGTGTTAGGGTTTGAGCTATATTTAGGGCTAGGGTGACGGTTAGGGATAGTGTCAGGTCTAGGTTTAGGATTAGGTTTAAGTTTAGGGTTAGGGTTATCTTTAGGGTAATGGATAGGGTTAGACCTAGATTTAGGGTTAGGATTATAGTTAAGATTAAGTCGAGGTTTAGGTTTAGGTTTAGGGCCAGTTTTAGGGTTAGGATTAGGTTTAGGGTAATGGTTAGGGCTAGGGTTAGGGTTAGGGTTAAAACGAGGTGTAGGGCTCAGTTTAGGGATAGGTTTTGGGTTAGGTTAGGGCTACGGCTAATGTAAGAACTAGTGTTATGATTAGGGCTACTTTTAGGGTTATGGTTAGGGCTAGTATTAGTTTTAGGTTTAGGTATACTTTTAGGGTGATGTTAGAGCTAGGGTTAGTGTAAGGTCAGAGTCAGGCTCATGGTTAGTTTTAGGGTTAGGTTAGGACTGGAATGAAGGCTAAGATTAGGGCTAGGTGTAGGGTTATGTTTTGGTTTAGATTAAGGGTTAGGGTTAGGGCTATGCTCGGTTTTGTTTTAGGGCTTGAACTAGATTAGGGCTAGTTTTAGGATTAGTGTTAGTGTTAGGGCTAGTGTTAGTGTGAGGTTTAGGCTTAGGGTTAGGGTTGGACTTAGAGTTATGGTTAGTTCTAGGGTTAGGGCTAGGGCTAGTGTTAGGGCTAAAGTTAGGGCAAGTGTTAGGTTTATGTTAAGGGATAGGGTTAGTGTGGTGAGCCATGTTTGTAGACCGTTGCCGCCATTAGAAGATGGCGCCGGTTTCCGTTGTGGATCTTGGTAAACAACTCCTTATTTGGGAGAGTTGGCATGCTGTCCCTCAGTACCCAATGAGAAAACCCCGCGTGGCAGCTTTGGATTGGACTTGAGCAAGCTTTATTAGGCTGTGTGGGGGTGCATGAGGAGGAAGAGTGCTTGAGAGAAACCTAGAGTTAAGGCCTGAATAAACCACTGAAAGAAGAATCCTGTGTCGTGTCTTCCTTGCTGGCGAGGGGGTCGCGACAGTTGGTGGCCCGTACAGGGAACCGAATACCTCTCAATCCCAGGATCCAGAACTTTTAGCGGTCAGGGTGGTGCTCCGGTAAGTTCCCAGGTAAGTGGGAATCCGCAGAAAAATTAGCGGGTCACTCCTCTGTAAAAAGAGAGAGCGGGGATTTTTTGGATTTTCGCTTTATTTCTTTGCTTTCACTTTCTGCATTAACACCATGGGCGCCTCTGCTTCTAGCCCTATTCTGTTAGCCCTGGATGGACTGCTACCATCTAAAGGTTTAAAAGTTAAACAGAGTACTTTGCAGATGTTCTTAAGACAAGTAGATCTAGCGGCCCCGTGGTTTGCTTACTCGGGCAGTCTCACGACCCCCAGTTGGGAAAAGCTAGGCAGGGATTTAGATTTTGCACACGAACAAGGGACCCTCGAAGGTGGGGTGATTCCCTTATGGAAGTTAGTAAGGGGTTGTTTATCTGACAGTAGATGTCAGGATGCCCTAACCAAAGGACAGGAGGTTCTTGAACAATTGCATGAGGAGAGGTCCGAGGGAGCTGAAAGTATTAAGAGTGGGGGAAGTGATAGAGATGATAAACGTTCAAGTCAGCCAAAGACTAGACTTTATCCAGATTTGACTGAATTGAAAGCCTTTGAGGAAGACAGTAGTCCAGACAATGAGGAAGTATTGGAATTGCTATCACTGCAAGCTAGAGAGAAAAGGGGAAAAGGTGAAACTAAAGGGCGAGGTGATCCCCATAAGGCTGTCTACACAGAACATAAGTACCCAAAGACAGATGTGGGATATGAGGAAGAGGGGAAGGATGCTTTGGAGATTCCTCCTGACCCTCCACCCTATCCTAACCCAGGACTCAATAGGACGTTTCATGCACAAACATGGAGAAAGTTTCATTTGGACATGGGTCTAGCATTCCCTGTGTTTCAAGATGCCAATCGGGGGCGATATCATGACCCCTTGACTTTAAAATTGTCAAGACATTGGCTGAATCAGTCCGAACCTATGGTGTGGATGCTGCATTTACACTTACCCAGGTGGAGGGCCTTTCTCGCTTTTGTATGACTCCGTCTGATTGGGCGATCCTGGTGCGTGCCTGTGTTTCTCCAGGAAAGTATCTGGATTGGAGAGCATTTATGTTAGAGGGGGCGGTAGAGCAGGTGGCCCAAAACCATGCAGCGGGACGCCCTGCCTGGGATAAGGACATGCTTTTGGGACAGGGCAGATTTGCCAATCAACAAACAGGGTACCCACAGGAAGTATATGAGCAAATCAACAACATCTGCATCCAAGCCTGGAAGTCCTTGCCTAACAGAGGGGAAGTATCTGGTAATCTAACTAAGATCATCCAAGGCCCCACAGAGCCTTTTTCTGACTTTGTAGCTCGGATGGTAGATGCAGCAGGGAAAATATTCAGAGACCCTGATAGAGCTATGCCTTTGATCAAACAACTTGTTTTTGAACAATGTAATAAGGAATGCAAAGCAGCTATAACCCCATATAAAAATAAAGGAATAGAGGCATGGATGAAAGTCTGTAGGGAAATAGGTGGGCCCCTTACTAATGCAGGGTTGGCTGCTGCCGTTCTCCAGCTAACCTGAAAACCACCTCCTCATACAGGAAAGTGCTTTAGATGTGGCCAGGAGGGACATTTTAAGCGTGATTGTCCCCGAACAGGTCAATTACAGGACAAAAAAGGGTCATCCTCAATTGTTTGACAGCCAGGACTATGTCCTCATTGCAAGAAGGGTAAACATTGGGCTAATGAATGCAGATCAGTCAAGGACATTCATGGACAGCCAATACCAGATAGACACATGCCAAAAAATGGCCGGAAGGGCCCTCGACATCAGGGCCCGCAAATATATGGGGCAATGGAGAATGGGACAATGGAGAGTGAAACATGGCCATCTCTACGACATCCCAAAGATCGCAGAGAACCACTACAGGTGCCGCGGGACTGGACCTCTGTTCCGCCTCCAGACTCATATTAACAACTAAAATGGGAGTCCAATTGGTGGAAACTGACTTTAAAGGACCTTTGCCACCTGGTACTGTAGGGTTGTTAGTTGGGCGTGTTTCTTCCACTTTACAAGGCCTTTACATCTTCCCTGGAATTATTAATCCAGATACAATAGGAACAGTAAAGGTTATGGTAGAAGCTCCGAAAGGTATTGTGTCCATCTCCCCAGGAGACCGGATTGCTCAATTGTTAATTCTACCCAGTCTACATACCCGTTTTCCTGCTGGCTCCCATTTGAGATTAAACGATAAGATTGGAACAAAGGGGGGAAATTGTGTATTTTTGTCCTTAGAAATGGATGACCGTCCCACATTAAAATTAACTATAGAAGGCAAATCAATTTTAGGATTACTGGATACTGGAGCAGATCGTAGCATAATAGCAATGAAGGACTGGTCAAAGGGGTGGCTGGTGCAACTCTTGGATCAATCACTGAGGGGTTTAGGATATGCTCAAGCTCCACAAGTCAGCTGTAGACATCTATCATGGAAAGATTCTGAAGGACATTCTGGCATTTTTCAACCATATGTGCTTGATCTTCCAATCTCCCTATGGGGACGTGATCTTATGAAGGACATGGGGTTTCAACTTAGTAATGAATACTCAGCAGTTGCACAAAAGATAATGCAAGACACGGGTTATAGACCAGGTCTTGGATTAGGTAAAAATTTACAGGGACGTAGACGTCCCATACAATCAATACCAAAACTTAACAGACATGGGTTGGGTTTTTCTTAGGGGCCACTGAGGATCAGGTGCCTATTACCTGGAAATCAGGGGAGCCAGTATGGGTGCCTCAGTGGCCACTCTCCTCTGAGAAACTGACTGCAGCACATGTTTTACTTCAAGAACAGTTAAAGTTAGGACATATAAGGCCATCCACTTCTCCTTGGAATACACCCATTTTTGTTATTAAAAAAAGACTGGAAAATGGCGGTTGCTGCACGATCTATGGGCTATTAATGCTCAAATGCAACTCATGGGATCTATTCAGAGAGGGTTGCCTTTACTTTCTACTATCCCTAAAAATTGGCCAGTGATATGTATAGACATTAAAGATTGTTTCTTTTCCATCCCATTGCATCCTCTAGATTCAGAACGTTTTGCTTTCACCTTGCCTTCGTGTAATCACGAGGAGCCTGATCAGAGGTTTGAGTGGGTGGTTCTGCCGCAGGGCATGGCAAATAGTCCTACCATGTGTCAAATGTTTGTAGGTGCGACTATTGCTCCACTCAGACAAAAATATCCATCATTAAGGTGTGTACATTATATGGATGATATTTTGTTAGCAGCAAACACCCAATGTATGTTGGAGGCCGCTTATACTGACTTAATACATTTGCTACAGTTAAAAGGCTTGCTTATTTCACCTGATAAGGTACAGATGGGGGACTCCATTAATTATCTTGGTGCTATTATCTCTTATAAAGTTATCACACCCCAAAAGATAACTCTGAGGACTGATAAATTACAGACACTAAATGATTTCCAAAAATTATTGGGTGATATAAATTGGATTAGAAGTTACCTACATATTCCCAATGTTGAATTAAAACCTTTGTATGAAATTCTTAAAGGTGATTCAGATCTTACTTCCCCTCAACATCTTACTGAGGAAGCCAGGTCAGTGTTGCTTAAACTGGAAGGGGCTATACAACATGCTAGCCTTTTTAGATTTCAAGAGGATAAACCTCTCCAACTATGTGTGCTCGCCACTGTGCGACCACCTACTGGAGTTTAATGGCAAGATGGTCCTTTACTGTGGATACATCCACGTATGTCCCCTGGAAAATCCCTTGAGTATTATCCTGATGCAGTTGCTTCCTTAGCTATGTTAGGGATACAACAAAGTGTACAATTTTTTTGTTTCTCTCCAACGTCTGTGATTGTTCCTTATACATGTCAACAAATTCTGGTCTTATGTGCTAACTTGGATAATTGGGCTATATTACGATGCTCTTTTTTAGGAGAGATAGATAATCACTATCCATCACATCCTCTTATTACATTTGTTAAGGAACATCCTATCATTTTCCCTAAAATCACTTCTTCTACGCCTATTCCAGGAGCTGCAAATATCTTTACAGATGGATCTAAGACTGGTATTGTGGCTTATGTGATAAATGATCAACCTCCTATCCAACATCAGTTTGCTCCTGGCAATCCGCAATGGGTGGAGCTGCAAATTGTCATTAAAGTTTTTGAACAATGTCCATTTCCTTTTAATTTAATCTCAGATTCTGTCTATGTAGTTCAAGCTTTAAAGGTGTTGGAAGCAGTGGGTCCCATACACACATCAGGAGTAATGTCTTCCCTTTTTCTCCATCTCCAAACATTGATTTGGAATCGTTCCGCCTGTTTCTACCCCTTGAATATTCGAGCCCACACAGGTTTACCGGGTGCTCTTTCTGTGGGCAATGCCCAGGCAGATCTTGCTACTCGTCCTTCTTGGGTGTTCCCTATTTCCTCCTTAGATCAAGCTAAAAACTTTCATAGTAAGTTTCATATTAATGCACGAGCACTTCAGAAACGCTTTACCATCTCCCATGCTGATGCTCGACAGATTGTGTTGGATTGTCCTAATTGTGTGATTTTACATCATCCTCCTTCTATAGGCATAAATCCTCATGGTTTACGGCCTTTAACTATATGGCAAATGGATGTTACTCATGTTCCTGACTTTGGTAAACTTAAATATGTCCATGTATCTGTAGATACTTGTTCTGGCATTATCTATGCTTCCACTTTGTCTGGGGAAAAAGCTGGAAATGTTATCGCACATTGCTTGGAAGCTTGGGCAGCCTGAGGATTACCACAGTCCATTAAGACGGACAATGGTCCAGCATATACTGGGCGACAATTTTCTTCCTTTTGCAGCCAGATGGGTATCCAACTTGTCCATGGTTTACCTTACAATCCACAAGGCCAGGGTATTGTAGAGCGCACTCATAAGACTCTAAAAGAGATGTTACTAAAACAAAAAGGGGGAATTGGCTTAGGCCACTCCCCAAAAGAGCGCCTCTCCCTGGCTCTATTTACTATCAATTTTTTAAATTTGGACATTCAAGGGCACTCTGCTGCAGATAGACATTGTTCGCCCTCTGCCCCGAATTTTGGGTATGTTAAGTGGAAAGATGTCCTTTCCGGACAATGGTATGGGCCTGATCCCGTGCTGAACCTCGGGCACGAGGTTCTGTCTGTGTTTTCCCACAGGACCGATCGGAGCCGGTGTGGATCCCTGAATGACTAATGAGAAAAGTCTCGAAGACAACTGATCAACAACGGGGGACCCTACAAGCGTCCAACGATGAGACCCTTCATTCTGCTGAGTATCCTGGCCCTATCACAGACGATATTGGTCCAGATGATACCGATGCAGTGGTGGGCGGTAGCTCGGACATGGCCGATGCCGATGCCGGTCCATAAAAATTCTAGTGTCCTCCCCACTCTTTTTTCTACTTCATGTGAGATGTCTGCCCCTTGTGTCTCCCCTAGAGGAGATGAGGAACAGGTTTTCAACCTTTCTCGTGTTAATATCACGGGAGTTTTCTGCTTCAGTTTCTTGAGAACCCATTGTATTCGCTTACAGCACAACAATTTGACCAATTGGGAGGACCCCTTACAGAACAGTAGGGTCTCACTGGGAATCTTGTTTGCGGCGCTTAGCCAAGTGAGTAGTGGAAAAGGGGTGGGCTCAGGAGAGACTACAAATTCGACTGAAATGAATATCACCACTTTGGCTATGATTCCCCAGGTGTCACTCCCGGTGGCTTTTTCTAATGCTAGTAATGCCACTTCTTTTAAGGCCTCTCCTTATTGTACCCCGTACTATTCTTTCCCCCTGACATTCACGCCTTGTCAAGATCATTCTTGGGAGAAGTGCCAAGTTGCTGTGGGTTTCTCTCTTTCCCCTTCTCTTAAAAGGTATTTGTATAATTCTTCCAAGGCTAATTCCACTACAGGAACAGGCTGGTCTTGGTTTCAATGGTTGATTTCCAATGAAAAGGGGGCCACAGCCGATGTCTCTGCTCTGGCCCAATTGAGAGGAGTCCAGAGCTGGCTGGTTAATGTGTCTGGCTCTGTACAGGACACTGTTAATGGTAGGAGGCTTAAAAACATTTCATACAATTCTCAGGTGTCCAATGCTACACTGCCCTCTGCAGCAGTCTGCCTTCATTCTCCGTTTCTGTTCCTTTTGACCAATGATACCGATACTACAGGATCGGAAATGATTGACTGTTCTAATTGTACATGTGTCTTGTCTGAGTGTTGGAATGGATCCTGGAGCACGGCAGTTGTTATGAAGGTCCTGACTTTCGTCGCGATTCCGGTTACTGTGGATCCGGACTCCTTCCCTATTATTGTGGTGCTCAGGAGCCGTAGGGATTTTGGAATCACGACAGCTATTGTAACAGCGGTTGCAATGTCTGCTGCTGCAGCGGTCACTGCTGGAGTGGCCATGGCTAGTCAAGTGCAGACTGCGGCCATGGTTAATCAGGTTATCCAACAAACTTCCAACATTTTAGAGTCTCAAAGTAAAATCAATCAACATATTTTATCAGGAATTTTGGCCGTTAATCAAAGGGTGGATCTCCTCCAAGCTCAGATTGAGGAATTGTCAGACCTAGTACATTTGGGTTGTGTTGATCATCGTGCACATCTATGTATAACATCTCTCAGATTTAATGATTCCAGGAATACCTCTCAAATTATTGGACAGTACCTGGCCGGAAACTGGTCCATGGAAGCAGAGAAGTTGATCCAGACCCAACTGACACAAATTGCCATGTTGAACAACACTCGTGTGGACCCTGTGACATGGGGCCAATTTATGAATTGGTTGTCTTCTGCTTTTTCTTTCTTTAAGGAATGGGTGGGAGTAGGCATTTTTGGAGCGATGTGTTGTTTTGGGGTTGTCCTTTGTCTGTGGCTTTTCTGTCGCCTAAGAGCTCAACATAGCCAAGGAAAGGCTATGATCTTCCAGGCTTTTGCAGCCCTAGAGAATGGTATCTCTCCACAAGTTTGGCTTGCGCAACTTAAGCAATAATTTCCTGGGTTTTGGCCATTGCACCCCAAGTTATCTTTGACATTGTACTGGGATTGGCATGCCCTCCTCTTCCTGCCTTCCCAGTTATGGAAAGCCCATGCACTCTGCAGGCCTTGTTGCCATTGCACTCAGGTGGGCTTCCATGCTGGTGCTGCACTTTATGCTTTGGACCCTTCGTTTTCTCAGGGGCTGAGAGATGGTATTGCCACTTCTAACCTCATAGTCACTGACCGGCTACTTGTAAAATCCCCTTTCCTTTTCGTCGTCATCACGATGCAGGATGCGAGGCAAGGCACTGCACTTGAGTGATCCGGTCTCCGGACCTCAAGGGAAGCATGTCCTATTGCATACGGGTTTGGCGTCCACGCCCCGTCCCACGAAAAAAGGCGTCGGCTGATATGGTGTCAGATCTAGGGAAGGAGCCTCCTTGGGACTGAGCCATACATTGCAGCCATGTTTGCACAGTGGGATAGGACCTCTACTTTCGCCTGCATTGTTTTTTAAGAAATAAGGGTGAACTGTGGTGAGCCGTGTTTGTAGACGGTTGCCGCCATTAGAAGATGGTGCCGGTTTCCGTTGTGGATCTTGGTAAACAACTCCTTATTTGGGAGAGTTGGTGCGCTGTCCCTCAGTACCCAATGAGAAAACCCCACGTGGCAGCTTTGGATTGGACTTGAGCAAGCTTTATTAGGCTGTGTGGGGGTGCGTGAGGAGGAAGAGTGCTTGAGAGAAACCTAGAGTTAAGGCCTGAATAAACCACTGAAAGAAGAATCCTGTGTCGTGTCTTCCTTGCTGGCGAGGGGGTCGCGACAGGTTAGCTCTAGGAATAGGGCTAGGGTGAAGTAAGAGTTAGTCTTAGTGCTAGCATTAGGGTTAGGGCTAAATTCGTGCTAGGATCAGGTCTAGGATTAGTGTAAGGGTTAAGTATAGAATTAGGGTTAGATTTGGGGGAAGGGATGGGGTTATATCAAGGTTCAGAACTAGGGCGAGATATAAAATTAGGGATAAGGCTAAAGTTAGGGTCCGGGTTAGGATCAAGGCTAGGTTTTATGGCTAGGATGAAGGCTAGCATTTGTGTTAGGGTTATGGCAAGAATTAGGGCTAGTGCTAATATCAGGTCTAGGTTATGGTTAGGGATAGTTTTTGGGTAAGATTTATGGCTACGTCTAGTTTCAGAGCTAGGTTTATGGTGAGGATCAAGTTGAGAGCTAGGGGTATTTTAATAGAGTCAGCTTTTGGGTTTGGGTTAGGTTGAGTTTTAGGGTTATTGCTCAGATTAGCATTAGGTTTGAGTTAGGGTTAGGGTAATGCATAAGGTTAGGTTTAGGCTTCAGGTAAGGTTTAGGGCTCAGGTTAGGTTTAGGGTAATTGATAGGGTTAGGGTTAGGCCTAGAGTTAGCATTAGGTTAATGGTTATCATTAGGGTAATGGATAGGGTTAGAGCTAGGGTAAGAGCTAGGGTTATGTTTAGGATTAGGGCTAGAGTTAGGGTTAGAGATAGGGTTAAGGCTAGTGCTAGGTTTAGGGTATGGGTTAGGGTTTTAGCAAGTATTAGTGCTAAGGATAGGGTTAGGTTTAGGATTAGGTCTAGGGTTAGGATTAGGGTTACCATTAGGGTTAATGTAATGGACAGGTTTAGATGTCGCGTTAGGGTTAGATTTAGGTTTAGGTTTAGGACTAGGATTAGTGTTAAGTTTAGCATAATTGTTAGAGTTTGAGCTAGGGTTAGGACTACGGCAAGGGTTAGGTTTATGGTTAGGTCTAGGGATAGGTTTACAGTTAGGGTTAGAGTAGGTTTAGGTTTAGGGTTAGGGTTATCATGACGTTTATGATTAGGGTTAGGGTAATGGGTGGGGTTAGAGCTAAGATTAAGTCTAGTTTTAAGTTTAGGATTAGGGCTAGTGTTAGGGTTAGGGTTAGGCTTATCATTTTCTGATGGTTAGATTAACGGTAAGGGTCAGGGATTGAGTAAATATTAGGGCTAGGTTGAAGCTTCTGGTTAGAATCAGGGCTAGGGATAGAGTTAGGGTTAGGGTTAGGGTTAGGGCTAGGTTTAGCATTAGATTTAGGGTTATGGTTAGGGTAATGGATAGAGTTAGAGCTAGGGTTTGGGCCATGATTATGTTTAGGATTAGGGCTAGGATTGGGGTTAGGGTTTGTGCTAGGGTTATGTTTAGTGTAAGGGCAAGGGTTTGAGCTAGTGTTAGTTATAGGGCTAGGTCGAGGATTAGGTTCAGCCTTAGGTCTAGGGAGAGGATTATGGTAGGTTTAGGGTTAGGGTTAAGGTTGGGGCTATAGTTATCATTAGGGTTAGGATACGGGTTAGGGTAATGGATATGGTTAGATGTAGGTTTAGGTTTAGATTTAGGGTTAGATTTAGTTTTAGGGTTAATGTTAAGGCTATGGTTATGTTTAGGTTTATGATAAGGGTTAGGTTTTGAGCTAGGGTTAGGGCTATGGCGAGTATTAGTTTTAGGATTAGGTCTACTGTTAGTTTTCTGCTTAGTGTTAGGGTTACGGTTAGGGTTAAAGCTAGGGTTAACAATACAGTTAGGTGTAGGGTTAGGTAAGGTGAGTGTTTAGAGCTAGGTTTAGATATAGGGTTAAGTTCACTTTAGGGCTTAGAGTAAGGTATAGGTCTATGTTTACATTTATGGTAAGGGTTAGGCTTTGAGTAAGGTGTAAGACTATGGCTAGGGTTAGGTTTAAGGTTAGGGTTAGGGCAAGGGTTAGGGTTGGGGTTACACTTAGGGCTAGATTTAGGCCTAGAATTCGCTCTAGGTTTTGTGTTAGGTTAAGGTGTAGAGTTAGGGCTATGGGTAATGTAAGAGCTAGGATTATGATTAGGGCTAGTTGTAGGGTTAGGGTTATGGCTATGTCTAGTGTTAGGTTTAGGTTTTCAGTTAGGGTCAGGTTTAGAGATATGTTTAGTGTTAAAGGCAGGGTCAGTGTTCAGGTTAGAGTTAGAGCTAAGGTTAAAGCCAGAATTGGGACTAGGTTTATGTCTAGGGGTAGGGTTAGTCTTTGCATTAAGTTAAGGGTTATTGTTAGGGCTAAGGCTAGGATTTTGTTCAGGTGTAGAGCTAGAGTTAAGGCTAGATTTAGGAATAGGTTTAGGTCTAGGGCTAGTGATAGGGTCTGGTTTAGGTATAAGGTTACTGGTAGGGCTAGTGTTATGGATTGGTCTAGCGTTAGGGTCAGGTTTAGACCTAGGTTAGTGTTAGAATAAGGGTCAGGGTTAGGGTTAAGTTTTGGGATAGGGTTCGAGCTAGAATGAGGGCTAGGGTTAGGACTATTAATATGGTGAGAATTTTGATTAGGCTGAGGATTAGGGATAGGTCTAGGGTTACCATTAGTGTTAGGGTTTTGCTTGGGGTTAGGGATAGGGTTAGAGCTAGTGTTAGGGGTAGGGTTAGGGTTAGGGTTAAAGCTAGGTGTAGGGCTCGGATTTGGGCTAGTTTTTGTGTTAGCATTAGGGGTAGGGTTAGAGCAACAGGTAATGTAAGAACCAGGGTTACAATTAGGATTAGCTTTAGGGTTAGGGTTAGGGGTACTTCTAGTGTTAGTGTTAGATTTAAGGTTAGGGTGATATTTAGAGTTAGAGTTATTTTTAGGATAGAAGTCAGGGTCAGGGTTAGTTTTAGTGTTTGATTTAGAACTCCAATTAGGGCTAGGTTTACTCTTAGGGTTCTGTTTAAGGTTAGCATCATGTTTAGAGCTCGGGTGTGTATTAGAATATAAGTCAGGGTCAGGGTTAGTTTTAAGGTTAGGGTTAGGACTGCATTAGGGCTAGGGTTAGATCTAGGTGTAGTGCTAGGGTTTGGTTTAAGTTAAGGTTAGTGTTAGGCCTGTTGCTCGGTTTTGTTTTAGTGTTATGGTTAGGGTTATGGCTAGTTTTATGATTAGCTTTAGGGTTAGGGCTAGGGTTATGGTTAGGTTTAGGATTAAAGCTAGATTTAAGGCTAGGATTAGGGCTAGGTTTTGTGTTAGGTTTAGGGCAAGAATTAGGGCTAGGACTAATGTCAGTTCTAGGTTTATAGTTAGTGATATTTTTAGGGTTAGGTTTATGGCTAGGTCAAATTAAAGTGTTACGTTTAGGGAAAAGGTCAGATTAAGAGCTGGGGTATTATTAGGGTCAAGGTCAGGCTTTGGGTTCGGGTCAGGTTAAAGTTTAGGGTTAAGGCTCAAATTAGCATTAAGGTTAGAATTAGGGTTAGGGTAATGGATAGTGTTAGGTTTAGGGTTAGGTTAGGTTTAAGGTAATGGATATGGTTTAGGGTTTGTGATAGGCTTAGGGTTAGGCCTAGGGTTAGCATCATGGTTATGGTTATTATTAGGGTAATTTATAGGGTTAGACGTAGGGTTAGGGCTAGGATAATGGTTAGGATTAGGGCTAGAATTAGAGTTAGGGTCAGGGTTAGGGCGAGGGTTACAGTTAGGATTAGGTTTAGTGTATGGTTTAGGATTTGAGCTAGGATTTATGCTATGGCTAAGATTAATTTCTGGTTTGTTCTAGGGTTATGGTCATGGTTAGTGTAGTGGTTAGGGCTACAGTTATCATTAGGGTTAGGGTAATAGGTTTAGATGTCAGGTTAAAGATAGGTTTAGGTTTAGGTTAGAGTTAGGTTTAGGTTTATGATTAGGGTTAGCGTTTGAGCTAGCTTAGGTTTAGGGTTAGGTTCACTGTTAGTTCTAGGGTTAGGTTTATGTTTATGGTTAGGGTAGGTTTAGCTTTAGGTCTAGTGTTATCATTAGCATTAAGTTTAGGGTTAGAGTAATGGGTAGGGTTCAAGCTAGAGTTAGGGCTAGGGTAAAGGTTCAGATTAAAGCTGGGGTTAGGTTTAGGGTTAGGCCTTGTGTTAGTGTTAGAGTTAGATTAAGTGTAAGAGTTAGGGATTCAGCTAGGTTTAGGGCTAGGGTGAGGGTTAGTTTTACAGTCTGGGCTAGGGTAGGGTTAGGGTTAGGTTTAGGGCTAGGGTTAGCTTTAGTTTTAGGGTTATGGCTAGTGTAATGGATCAAATTAGAGCTAGGGTTTGGGCTATGGTTACAGTTATTATTAGGGCTAAAGTTAGGATGAGGTTTAAGGTTTGGGCTAGGGTTATTTTAGGGCAAGGTTTAGGGTTTGAGCTAGGGTTAAGGCTAGAACAAGGGTTAGGGTTAGGGTTAGGTTTAGTGTTAGAGTTATGCTTAGGGTTAGGTTTAGGGCTGTAATTAATGATGTTATAGTGATGTTGTAGCTATAGGTTTTGTGTGAGATTTAGGGCTAGTGTTAGGTATATGGGTAATGTAAGAACTACAGTTATGGTTATGGCTAGATTTAGAGTTCGTCTAGTGTTAGGGTAAGTTTTGGGGTTAGGATAAGTTTTATAGCTAGGGTTTTTGTTAGGGTAAGTGTCAGTGTTCAGGTTAGGATTAGGTTTAGGGTTAGGTCCAGAACAAGGACTAGGGTTATGTCTAGGGGTAGAGTTAGTTAGTGTTTAGTTTAAGTTAAGGGTTATTTTTAGGGCTAAGGCTAGGGTTATGGCTATATTTAGGATTACGTTTAGGTCTAGGGCTAGTGTTATTGTTAGGTTTAGGTTTAGGGTTGATGTTAGGGCTAGTGCTAGGTTTCAGATAAGGGTTAGGGTCAGATTTAAACCTAGGCTTAGTGTTAGGGTCAGAATAAGGATCAGGGTTAGAGTTAGGATTTGGGTTAAGTTTAGAGTCAGAATGAGGTTTAGGGTTAGGGCTAGTAATAGAGTTAGGTTTTGGGGTAGGCATAGAAGTAGCGTTAGTACTAGGGTAGCAATAGGGTGAGGGTTTGACTAAGTGTAAGAAATAGGGTTAGAGCTAGGATTAGGACTAGGGATAGGGTTAGGGTTAGGGCCAGGGTTAGGGTTAGGGTTAAAGCTAGGGTTAGGCCTTGGATTAGGGCTAGGTTTTGTGTTAGGTTTAGGGCTATGGCTAATTTAAGAACTGGCATTACAATTATGGGTAGTTTTAGGATTAGGTTTAGGGCGAGGTCTAGTTGGGATTAGGTTTAGGGATAGGGTGATGTGTAGGGCTTGGGTTAGTGTTAAGGTCAGAATCAGGATTAGTATTAGTTCTAGGGTTAGGGTTAGGACTCGAATTAGGGCTAGGGTTAGGTCTAGATGTAGGGTTAGTGTTTGGTTTAGGTTAAAAGTCAGGGTCAGTGAAATGGCTCAGTTTTGCTTGAGGGCTAGGGCTTGGGTTAGGGCTAGTTTTCAAATTGGCATTAGGGTTAGAGCTAGTGGTTAGGGTGTGGTTTAGGCTTAGGGTTAGGGTTAGATTTAGAGTTAGGGTTAGATCTAGGTTTAGGGCTACAGCGAAGGTTAGGGCTAGGGTTAGGGATAGGGTTTGAGTTATCATAAGGAATAGGGTTAGAACTAGGGATAGGTCTAGAGTGAGAGTTAGAGTTAGTCTTCATGTTAGAGTTAGATTTAGGGTTAAAATTAGGGCTTAATTAGAATTAGGATTAGAGCTAGGGTTAGTATTAAGACTGAGCCTAGGTTTATGGCTAGGGATATGGTTATGGTTATGGTTAGGTGTGATGTTATAGCTAGCTTTAGAACTAGGGCGAGGGTTAAAATTAAGGTTAGGTCTATGGTTAGGGTTAGGTTTAGGATTAAGAGTAAGATTAGGGCTACAGTTTGTTTTAAGGTTAGGGCTTCATTAGGGCTAGGGCTAATGTCAGGTCTAGGGTTATGGTTAGAGATAGTTTTAGGGTTAAGATTATTAGGGTTAGGATGAGTTTTATGGATATGGTTAGGTTTAGGGTTCAGGTTAGGTTTAGGGTAATGTATAAGTTTAGGGTTAGGAATATGTTTAGGGTTATCCTAGGGTTAGCATTAGGGTTAGGATTAGGGTAATGGATAGGGTTACAGCTCAGGTTAGGGCTAGGTTTATGGTTAGGATTAAAGCTAGGATGAGGGTTAGGTTTTGGGTTATGTCAAGGGTTAGGTTTAGGGTTATGTTTAGGGTAAGTGTTAGGGCTAGAATTAGGGTTATGGTTAGGGTTACAGGTAGTGTTAGGGCTCCGATTAGGGATAGGTTTTAGGTTAGGTTAGGGCTAAGTTTAGGCCTACAGCAAATATAAGAACTAGGGTTACGATTAGAACTAGTTTTAGGGTTAGGGTTAGGGCTAGGGCTATGGTTAGGTTTAGGTTTAGGTTTTGAGTGATGTTTATAGCTAGGGTTAGTGTTAGGGTCAGAGTCAGGGTCAGGGTTTGTTTTAGGGTGAGGGATAGGACTCGAATTAGAACTAGGTTTAGGGCTAGTTGTAGGCTTAGGGTTTGGATTATGTTAAAGGTTAGGGTTAGGGCTATGGCTCAGTTTTTTTGTAGGGCTAGGGCAAGGCTTGGGCTAGTTTTAGGATTAGCATTAGTGTTATGGCTTGTGATAGTGAAAGGTTTAGCTTAGGGTTAGGTTTAGATTTATAGTTAGGGTTAGATATAGGATTAGGGCTAGAGATAGGCTTAGGGCTAATGTAAAGGCAAGTGATAAGATTATGGTAAGGGATAGGGTTAGAACTAGAAATAGGACTAGGGCGAGAGTTAGAGTTAGTCTTAGGGCTAGGGTTAGGTTAGGTTTAGGGCTAAATTAGGGCTAGGGTTAGGTCTAGTGTTTGTATGAGGGTTAGGCCTAGTTTAGGCTTAGGTTTAGGTTTAGGGATAGGGTAAGGTTTAGGGGAAGGGATGGGGTTAGAGCTAGTTTTAGGGCTATGTCAAAGGTTAGAATTTCGGTTAGGGCTAGGGTTATGGTTTGATTTAGTAATAAAGCTAGGTTTAGGGCTAGGATGAGGGCTAGGGTTTGTTTTAGGGTTGTGGCAAGAATTAGGGCTAGGGCTAGTGTCACGTCTAGGCTTACGTTAGGGATAGATTGAGGGTTAGATTTATGGCTAGGTCTAGTGTAAGGGTTCGGTTTAGGGTAAGGGTCAGGTTTAGAGCTAGGGGTATTATTAGGGTTAGAATTAGGTTTTGGGTTTGGTTTAGGTTAGGGTTTAGGTTTAGAGTTTTAATTAGCATTAAGGTTTGTTTAGGATAATGATAGGTTTGGGTTTAGGGTTCATGTTAGGTGTAGGGTAATTGATAGGGTTAGAGTTAGCAAAAGGGTTAGGGTGAGGCCTAGGGTTAGCCTTAGGGTTATGGTTGTGCTTAGGGTAAGTTATAGGGTTAGGGCTAGGTTTATGGTTATTATTAGGGCTAGAGTTAGTGTTAGGCCTAGGTTTAGGGTTAGGTTTAGATTTAGGGTATGTTTTAGAGTTTGAGCTATGGTTAGCACTAGGGCAAGTGTTAGCTTTAGGTTTCGGTCTAGGTTATACTTACGGTTAGGATCAAGGTTAGTGTTAAGGTTAGGGCTAGTATTATCATTAGGTTTAGGGTATTAGATAGGGTTTGATGTCTGTTAGGTTAGGGTTAGTGTTAGGGTTAGGTTAGGCTTAAGGTTAGGGTTAGGGATAGGTTTAGTGTTAGGTTTAGGGTAATGTTTAGGGTATGAGCAAGGTTTTGCTCTATGGCAAGTGTTAGGTTTATGGTTATGTCTAGGGTTAGGGTTAGGATAGATTTAGGGTAAGGGCTAGGGTTACCATCAGGGTTAGGGTTAGGGTTAGGTTAATGGGTAGGGTTAGAGCTAGGGTTAGGGCTAGGGTTATCATTAAGATTTGGGTTAGAATTAGGGTAATATGTAGGCTTAGAGCTAGGGTTAGATATAGGGTTAAGGTTAGGATTAGGGCTAGGGTTAAGGTTAGGTTTAGGTCTAGGCCATGAGTTAGTGTTAGGGTTAGGTTAAGTTTAAGGGTTAGGGATTGAGCTAATGTTTGGACTAGGATGAGGATTAGGGTTAGAGTCATTGTGAGGGTTAGTGCTAGGGTTAGCATTAGGGTTAGGGTTAGGGTTAGGGTAATGGAGTTAGAACTAGGTTTTGGCCTATGGTGATGGCTAGTTTCAGGGTTAGTGATATGACTAAGTCTAGTGTTAGGGTTATGTTCTTTGTTAGGATAAACTTTAGAGCTAGGGTTTGTGTTTTGGTAAGGGTCATTGTTCGATTTAGGGTTAGGTTTATTCTTAGGGCCAGCATTAGGACTAGGGTTTGGTCTAGGGGTAGGGTTAGTGTTTGGGTTAGGTTAAGGGTTATTATTAGGGCTAGGACTAAGTTTTTGTTTAGCACTTGGCCTAGAGTTTATCAATAGATAAAGGATTAAGTGTAGGTCTAGGTCTTGTGTTAGGGTAAGGTTTAGTTATAGGGTTACAGGTAGTGCCAATGTTAGGGGTTAGTTTAGGGTTAGGGTCAGGTTTAGACCTATGGTTAGTGTTAGGGTCAGAATAAGGGTCAGGGCTAGAGTTAGGGTTTGGGATAGTGACAGAGCTAGATTGAGGATTAGGGTTAGGACAAGTAATAGAGTTAGGTTTTGGGTTAGGCTAAGTATTAGGTTTAGAACTAGGGTAGCATTAGGGTTAGAGTTTGGCTTAGGGTAAGGGATAGGGTTAGCGCTAGTGTTAGGGCTAGGGTTAGGGTTAGGGTTAGGGTTAGGGCTAGGGTTAGATTTAGGATTAGGGTTAAAGCTTGGATTAGGGCTAGGCTAGGTTTTGTGTTAGCTTTAGGGCTACGGCTAATGTAAGAACTAGGGTTAAAATTACGGCCAGTTTTAGGGTTAGTGTTACGTCTAGGTTTAGTGTTTGGTTAGGTTTAGGGTTAGTGTTATGTTTAGGGTAATTGATAGGATAGGGTTTGCAAATGTGTTAGGGTTAGGATAAGGGTTAGCATTAGGGTTAGGATTAGGGTTAGTGTTAGGGTAATGGATAGAGTTAGAGCTAGGGTTAGGGCTAGGGTTATGGTTAGTGTTAGTGTTAGGGTTAGTGTTATATTTGGAGTTAGTGCAAGGATTAAAGTTAGGGTTAGGTTTAGGGTAAGGGTTAGGACTTGGTGTAGTTTAGAGATAGGGTTAAAGCTAGGGTTGGGCCTCGCATTAGGGCTAGATTTTTGGGTAACATTAGGGCTAGTGTTACAGATACAGCTAATGTAAGAACTAGGATTATGATTAAGGCTAATTTTAGGGTTACAATTAGGGCTAAGTCTAGTTTTATGATTAGGTTTAAGTTCAGGGTAATGTTTTGAGCTAAGGTTAGTGTTAGGTTCAGAGTCAGGGTCAGGGTTATTTTTAGGGTTGGGGATAGGACTTTTAATTAGGGGTAGGCTTAGGGCTAGATGAAGGGTTAGGATTTGGTTTAGGTTAAGGGTTAGGGTTAGTGCTATGGCTCCTTATGTTTTAGGGCTAAGAATAAAGTTAAGGGTAGTTTTACAATTAATGTTAGTGTTATTGCTAGTGATAGGGTGAGTTTAGGCTTAGGGGTACATTTAGAGTTATGGTTAATTCTAGGGTTAGGGCTATGGCTAGGGTTAGGGCTAAGGTTAGGTCTAGTGTTTGGGTTATGGTAATGGATAGGGTTAGAACTAGTAATAGAGCTAGGGCGATAGTTAGAGTTATTCTTAAGGCTAGGGTTAGTGATAAGTTTAGGGCTAAATTAGGGCTAGGAATATGTCTAGGATTGGTGTTATGATTACGCCTAGGGTTAGGGTTATGTTTAAGATTAGATTTAGAATTAGGTTTAGGGTAAGGGATGGGGTTATACTAGGGTTAGGGCTAGGGCGATTATTAGAATTAGGTTTAGGTCTAGGGTTAGATTTCTGTTAGAATTAAGGCTAGATTTGCGGTTAGATGAGGGCTAGGGTTTGTGTTAGGGTTAGGGCAAGTTTCAGGGATAGGGATAATGTCAGGTTTAGGGTTACAGCTAGGAATAATTATAGGGTGAGCTTCATAGCTATGTGTAACATTAGGTTAAGGTAAGGCCCAGGTTAAGAGTAAGGTGTATTTTTCGGGTCAGGGTCAGTTTTCAGGTTTGCGTTAGTTTAATTATTAGGTTTAGGGCTCAAATTAGCGTTAGGGTTAGAATTAGGTTAGGTTTATAGATTGGTTTAGGTTTAGGATTCAGGTTAAGATTAGGGTAATTGGTAGAGTTAGGGTTAGTGATAGGGTTAGGGTTAGGCCTAGGGTTAGCATTTGGGTTAGGGTTATTTTTAGGGTAATGAATAGCATTTAGGATTAGGGCTAGGGTTTTGGATAGGATTAGGGCTAGAGTTAGGGTTAAAGCTAGGCTAGAATTAGGTTTGGGTTAGGTTTAGGGTACAGGTTATGTTTTGAGCTACGGTTAGTTCTAGGGTGAGGGTTAGGTTTAGGATTATGTCTAAGGTTAGATTTACAGTTAAGTTTAGGTTTAGTGTTAGGGTTAGGGCTAAAGTTATCTTTAGAGTTATTTTAATGGATAGGGTTAGATATTGGGTTAAAATTACGGGTAATTTTAGGTTTAGGGTTAGTGTTAGTGTTAGGGCAAAGATTATCATTAGATTTAGGGTAATGGATAGGGTTAGATGTCAGGTTAGGTTTAGGGGTAGTTTTAGGTTTAGGGTTAGTGTTAGGGTTTGGGCTAGGGTTTGTATTAGAGTAAGGGTTAGGGTTTTATTTAGGGTTAAGGCTATAATGAGGGTTATATTTAGGGTTAGGTCTAGGATTACGTTTACATTTAGGATTAGAGCTAATGTTATAATTAGGGTTAAGGTTTGGTTTAGGGTAATGGATAACTATAGCGATAGTATTAGGGCTAGTGTTAACATTATGATTAGGACTAGGATTAGGATGAGGTTTAAGGATAGGGCTAGGGTTGTGTTTAGGGTTCGGTTTTGGGTTTTATCTATGGTTAGGTATAAGGCGAGGGTTAGGATTAGAGTGAGGGTTAGGCTTAGGGTAAGGGATAATGTTAGGTTAGGGTTAAGGTTATGCTTTGGGTTAGATTTAGGCCTAAGATTAGGGTTAGGTTTTGTTTTAGGTTTAGAGGTAGTTTTAGTGCTATGGTAATGTAAGGGTTATGTTTACGGTTATGGCTAGGTCTAGTGTTAGTTTTAGGTTTTGGTTAGGGTCAGTTTTATAGCTAGGTTTAGTGTTAGTGTCAGGGTCTATGTTTTGATTAGGGTTAGGGTTAGGGTTAGAGCCAGAATTAGGTTTGGTTAGGTCTAGAGGTAAGGTTAGTGCTTGGCTTAGGTTAATGCTTATCATTAGAGCTAGGGCTAGTTTTTTGTTTAGGTCTTGGTTAAAGATATGGCTGGATTTAGGATTAGGTTTAATTAGGGCTAGTTTTAGGGTTAGGTTTTGGTTCAGGGTCAGAATAAGGGTCAGAGTTAGGGTTAGAATTTGGGTTATGGTTTTAACAAGAATGAGGGCTAGGGTTAGGACTAGTAATAGGGTTAGGGTTTGGGTTAGACTAAGGATTAGTTTTAGGACTAGGGTTAGCATTAGGGTTGGGGTTTGGCTAGGGTAAAGTATAAGGTTAGAGCTAGGGTTAGAGCTAGGGTTCGGGTTAGGGTTAGCGATAGTCTTAGGGTTAGGGTTAGGGTAAAAGCTAGGGTTAGGTATCAGATTTGGGCTAGGTTTGGGTTAGCATTAGGTTTAAGGTTACGGCTACTGTATGATCTAGGTTTATGATTAGAACTAGTTTTAGAATTAGGGTTAGGACCATGTCTAGTGTTAGGTTAAGTTTTAGGTTTAGGTTGATGTTTAGAGGAAGGGATAGTGTTAATGGCAGAGACAGGTTTAGGGGTAGTTTTAAGGTTAAGATTAGGACTCAAATTAAGGCTAGGCTTAGGGCTAGGGCTAGATCAAAATCAGGATAAGGGTTAGCATTTGGTTTAGATAAAGGTTTAAGATTAGAGCTTGAATTAGGATTAGTTTTAGGTTTAGGGGTAGCGTAAAGGATAGGGTTTAATTTAGGTTTCAGTTAAGTTTTAGGGTAATGGATGGGTTAGGTTTAGTGATCGGGTTAGGTTTAGCATTAGGGTTAGGGTTATGTTTAGTGTCATGGACAGGTTTAGAGCTAGGGTTAGGGCTAGGTATGGTTTGGATTAAGTCTAGGATTAGGGCTACATTTAGGGATATTGCTGGGGTGTGATTTGTGGTAAGTTTTAGGGTTAGGGTAAGTGTTAGGTTTAGGGCTACGGTTATGGTTAGGTTAGGGTAAGGGTTAGTGTTTGAGCTAGGGTTAGGGTTACGGTGAGGTTTAGGTCTAGGTTTACCTTTATGGTTAGAGTTAGGTTTAGTGTTAGGGATAGAGTTTTAATTAGAGTTAGGGTAATGGATGTTTAGAGCTAAAGTTCAGGCTAGGTTTAATGTTAACATTAGGGCTAGGGTTAGGGATAGGGTTTAGAATAGAGTTAGGTTATGTTTAGTGTAAAGGTTTGGCTTTGAGCTACGGTTAGGTCTAAGGTGAGGCTTAGGTTAGGGCTTGGTTTAGGGCTAGGGTTAGGATGAGGGTTAGGATGGGGGTTATGCTTAGAGCTAAGATTAGACCTAGGATTAGGCCTAGATTTTGTGTTAGGTTTAGGGCTAGGATTAGGACTATAGTTAATGTAAGAGCTAGGGTTATGTTTAGGGCTAGTTTTAGGGTTAGGGTTATGGCTAGGTCTAGAGTTAGGTCTAGGTTTGGGATTAGTGTCAGGTTTAAAGCTAGGTTCAGTGTCAGAATCAGCGTCATTTTTGGGGATAGGTTTAGGGTTAGGGTTAGATCCAGAATTAGGACTAAGTATAGGTCTAGGGGTAGGGTAAGTGTTCAGTTTAGGTTAAGGTTTTTTGTTAGGGCTGGTGCTAGGTTTTTGTTTAGGTCTAGGGCTAGAGTTATAGCTATATTTAGGATTAGCTTTGGGTCTAGGTCTAGTGTTAGGCTTAGGTATAGGTATAGGGTTGCCTGTAGGGCTAGTGTTAGGGTTTGGTTTAGGGTTAGGGTCAGGTTTAGACCTAGGGTTACTGTTAGGGTCAGATGAGGGTCAGGGTTAGGTTTAGAGGTAGAATGAGGGATACAGTTAAGACTAGTATTATGGTTAGAGTTTAAGTTAGGCTAAGGATTAGGATTAGGACTAGGATTAGCATTTGGTTTAGGGTTTGGCTTAGTGTAAGGAATAGAGTTAGAGTTAGGGTTAGGGCTAGTGTTAGGGTTAAGGTTAGGCCTAGTATTAGGGTAAAAGATAGGGTTAGGGCTCAGATTAGGTGTAGAATTTGTGTTAGGGTTAGGGCTATGGTTAGGACAATGACTAATGTATGAACTAGGGTTATGATTAAGGCTAGATTTAGGATTAGGTTATGGTTAGATATAGTGTTTGGGTTAATTTAAGGTTAGGGTGATGTTGAGAGCTAGAATTAGTGTTAGGGTCAGTGTCAGGGTCAGGGTTAGTTTCAGGGGTAGTTGTAGGGTTAGGGTTTGATTTAGGTTAAGGGTTAGGATTAGGGCTATGGCTTGGTTTTGGTTTATGGCTAGGGCTAGGGATAGGGCACGTTTTAGGATTAGTGTTATGGTTAGGGGTAGTGTTAGGGTTTGGTTTAGACTTATTGTTACAGTTAAATTTAGAGTTAGGTTTAGATTTAGATTTAGGCTTAGATCTAGGATTAGGATTAAGGCTAAGGATAGAACTAGGGCTAGGGCCAGGGCAAGAGTTAGAGTTAGTCTTATGGCTAGGTTTAGGGTTAGGATACGATTAAATAAAGGCTAGGATTAGCACTAGGCTTTGTGTTAGGCCTAGATTTAGGGTGAGGGTTATGGTTAGGTTTAGGGTTATGGTTATTTTTTTAGTACAGGATGAGGTTATAGGTAGGTTTAGGCCTAGGGTGAGGAATAGAATTAGGGTTAGGGCTCGGGTTATGGTTCAGGTTAGGATTAAGCCTAGGTTTAGGGCTAGGATTATGGCTAGGGCTAATTTCAGGTCCAGTGTTATGGTTAAAAATAGTTTTAGGGTTACATTTATGGCTATGTCTAGTGTAAGGATTAGGTTTAGGGTTAGGTTCAGGTTTAGAGCTAAGGGTACTCTTAGGGTCAGAGTTACGATTAATGTTTTGGATAGGTTAAATCTTAATGTTAGGGCTCGAATTAGCATTAGAGTTAGGATTAGGGTAAAGATAGTGTTAGGTTTAGGTTTTAGGTTAGGTTTAGGGTAATGGATAGGGTTAGGATTAGGGATATGGTTAGGTTTAGGCCCAGGTTTAGCATTAGGGTTAGGGTTAGGGTTAGGGTAATAGATAGGGTTAGAGATAGGGATATGGCTAGGGTTATTGTTACGATTATTGATAGGGTTAGGCTTAGGGTTAGGGTTAGGGTTAAATCTAGGGTTACGGCTAGGATTATAGTTACGATTAGTGAAAGGTTAGGGTTACGGGTAAATCTAGGGATAGTGCTCGAAATAAGGCTAGATTTTGGGTTAAGTTAAGGCTAGGTTTAGGGTAACAACTAATGTAAGTACCAGGATTGCGATTAGGGCTAATTTTAGGGTTAGGGTTAGGGCTAGGTCTATTGTTAGGTTTAGGTATAGGGTTAGGGTGATGTTTAGAGCTAGGGTTAGTGAAAAGGTCAGAGTCAGGGTCAGGGTTAGTTTTAGGGTTTGGCTTAAATCTCGAATTAGGGCTAGAATTATGGCTAAGTGTAGGGTTAGGGCTTAGTTTATATTAAGGGTTAGGGTTAGGTCTATGGCTTGGTTTTGTTTTAGGGCTAGGGTTAGTGCTAGTTTTAGGATTAGCCTTAGGGTTAGTGCTAGTGTTAGGTTTAGGTTTAGGCTAAGGGTGAGGGTTAAATTTAGAGTTAGGGTTAGATCTAGGATTGCTGCTAGGGCTATGAATAGGGCTAGTGTTAGATCTATGGTTTGGGCTAGGATTAGGGTTCCAGTAAAGTATAGGGTTAGAACTAGGGTTAGGACTAAGGTGAGAGTTAGAGTTAGTCTTTGAGCTAGAGTTAGGGTCAAGTTAGGTATAGGGCTAAATTAGGTCTAAGATTAGGGTTAGGGTTAGTGAAACCTAAAACCTAACCTGAAACCTAAACCTAACACTATCTTTGCCCTAATCCTAAACCTAAGGTTAGGCCTAGGTTTATGATTAGGTTTATAATTAAGGCTATGTTTAGGGCTAGGATAAGGGCTAGGGTTTGTGTTAGGTTTAGGGCTAGCATCATGGCTAGGGCTAATATCAGGTCTAGGGTTATCCTTAGGAATAGTTTTAGGGTTAGTTTTATGGCTAGGTCTATTGTAAGGGTTAGGTATAGGGTAAGAGTGAGGTTTAGAGCTAGGGGAATTATTAGGGTCAGTGTCAGTGTTAGGGTTTGATTTAGGTTTGATTTTAGGGTTAGGGCTGGAATTATCGTTAGGGTTAGGGTTAGGGTTAGGGTAATGATTGGATTAGGTCTAGGGTTCAGGGTAGTTTAGGTAAATTGATAAGTTTGGGGATACTGATATGTTTAGGGTTAGGCCTAGTGTTATCATTAGGGTATGGTTTATGTTTAGGGTAATGATACAGTTAGACTTAAGTTTAGGGCTAGGGTTATGGTTAGGATTAGGTCTTGATTTAGGGTTAGGGTGAGAGTTCGAACAAGGGTTAGGTTAAGGTTATGTTTAGTGTAAGGGTTAGGTTCTGAGCTATGGTTAGGGCTAGGCTGAGAATTAGGTTCAGTATTAGGTCTAGGGATAGGATTATGGTAGGTTTTGCATTAGGGTTACGGTTACTATTAGACCTAGGTTTAGTGTTAGGGTCAGAAAAAAGGTCAGGGTTAGGATTGGGGTTTGGGATAGTGTTAGAGCTAAAATGAAAGCTAGGGTTAGGAGTATTAATAGGGATAGGGTTTTAGTTAGTCTAAGAATAGGGATAGGTCTAGGTTTACTCTTAGGTTTAGGGTTTCACTTAGGGTAAGGGATTGATTTAGATCTAGGGTTAGGGCTATGGTTATGGTTAGAATTAGAGTTCAAACTAGGTTTAGGGCTCGGTTTAAGGCTAGGTTTTGTGTTAGGTTTAAGGTTAGGATTAGGGTAACGGATAATGTAAGAACTAGGGTTACCATTAGGGTTAGTTTTAGGGTTAGGGTTAGGGGTAGTTTGAGTGCTAGGGTCAGGTTTAATGTTAGGGTGATATTTATACCTATGGTTCTTGTTAGGATAGGTGTCAGGGTCAGGGTTAGTTTTCTGGTTAGCATTAAGACTCGAATAAGGGCTATTATACATTTTAGTGTTTGGTTTGAGTTTAGGGTGGTGTTTAGAACTAGTGTGAGTGTTAGGATATGAGTCAGGGTCAGGATTAGTTTTAAGGTAAGGCTTAGGACTCGAATTAGGGATAGGTTTAGGTCTAGGTGTAGTGTTAGTGTTTGGTTTAAGTTAAGATTTAGGGTTAGGGCTATTGCTCGGTTTTGGTTTACTGCTAGGATTAGGGTTAGGGCTAGTTTTATGATTATCATTAGGGTTAGGGCTAGTGTTAGTGTTAGGCTTAGGCTTAGGTTTAAGGTTAGATTTAGAGTTAGAGCTAGGGCTGGGACTAACTTTAAGGCAAGTGTTAGGGCTAGTTTTAGGTTTATGGTTGAGGAGAGAGATAGAACTAGGCATAGGGCTATAGCTAGGGCAAGAATTAGAGTTAGTCTTAGGGCTAGATTTAGGATAGGATTAGAAATAGAGCTAAATTAGGTCTAGTATTAGGGCTAGGTTTTGGGTTTAGCTTAAGCCTAGGGTTAGGGTTAGGTTTAAATTTAGGGTAAGGAATGACAGTATAGCTAGCTTTAGAGGTAGGGTGACTGTTCGAATTAGGGTTAGGTGTAGTGCTAGAGTTAGGGTTATGATTAAGGCTAGTTTAGGGCTAGGATGAGGGCTAGGTGTGTTTTTAGGGTTAGGACTAGGATAAGGGCTAGGACAAATTTCAGGTTCAGAATTATGCTTAAAGATAGTTTTAGGGTTAGGTTTATGGCTAAGTCTATGCTAAAGGTTAAGTGTGGATTACCGTCAAGTTTAGAGCTAGGGGTATTATTAGGGTCAAGGTCTGTGTTAGGGTTTGGGATAGGTTAAAGTTTCAAGTTTGGGCTTGAATTAGTTTTAGAATTAGGGTTAGGGTAATGATAGGGTTAGGTTTAGGATTCAGGTTAGGTTTAGGATAATGGAAGGGTTATAATATGGGATAGGGTTAGGTTTATGCCTAGGGTTATTATTATGGTTAGGTTTATGGTTATGGTAGTGGATAGATTTAGAGATCAGTTAAAGGCTAGCATTATGGTTACAATTAGGGCTAGTGTTAGGTTTAGGTTAGGTTTAAAGGTAGGGCTTCATTTTGGGTTATGTTAGGGCTAGGATTAGGGTTACAGTTAATTCAAGTACTAGGTTTACAATTAGGGCTAGTTTGGGGGTTTTAGTGCTAGGTTTAGTGTTAGGGTTAGGTTTACAGTTAGGGTGATGTTTAGAGCTAAAAGGGTTAGGGCCAGTGTCAGGTTCAGGGTTAGTTTTAGGCTTAGGCTTCCAACTCGAATTAGGGCTAGGTTTAGGTATATGTGTAATGTTAGGGTTTTGTTTAGGTTAATGGCTAGGGTTGGAGTTATGACTCTGTTTTGTTTTAGAGATAGGGCTAGCAGTAGGGCTCATTTGAGGATTAGTGTTATTGTTTGGGCTAGTTTTAGGGTTGGGCATAGGCTTCTGGTTGGGGCTAGATTCAGAGTTACGTTTTGCCTAAGGTTATTGCTAGGGATGATAGAGAAAGGGTTAGCACTAGGGTTAGGGCTTGGGTTAGGGTTACAGAAAGGGATAGGGTTAGAACAAGTGAAAGGGCTAGTGTGAGAGAGTTAATATTAGGGTTAGGATTAGGGTTAGGTTTAGGGATAGGGCTAAATTATGTATAGGGTTATGTTAGTGCTTGGGTTAGGGCTACTTTTAGGATTAGGCTTAGGCATCAAGTTAGGGTTAGATTTAGAATTAAGTTTCGATCTAGGGTTAATGTGCTAGGGCTAAGGATAATACAAGGATTACTACTAGTGTTAGGCTTAGAGTTAGGGTTTAGTTTAGGGTAAGGGATGTGGTTATAGCTAGGGTTAGGGCAGGGCATGTGTTAGTATTAGGGTTAGAACTAGGGTTAGGGTTAGGGTTATGCTTAAGGCTATGTTTAGCTCTACGATGAGGACTAGGATATGTTTTAGGGTTAGGGATAGTATTAGGGCTATGGCTAATGTCAGGTCTAGGGTTGCAGTTAGGGATAGATTCAGTGTTAGTTTTATGGCTTGGTCCAGTGTAATGGTTAGGTTTATGGTTAGGTTTGGTTTAGATCTTGGGTGGAATCAGGATCAGGATTAGGATTTGGGTTAAATTAGTGTTTAGGTTCAGGGCTTAAATTAGTGTTAGATTTAGGGTAAGGGTAATGACAGGGTTAGATTTAGGGTTTAAGTTTGGTTTAGTGTAATTTATAGGGTTAGGGTTAGGCCTAGGGTTATCATAAGGGTTAGCATTATTGTTAGGGTAATGGACAGGGTTAGCCCTAAGGTTAGGGCTAGGGTTATGTATAATATTAGGGCTAGTGTTTGGGTTAGGGTTAGGATTAAGTTTAGGGTAAAGCTAGGTTTAGGACTCGGATTAAGGCTATCTTTTGGTTAGGTTAGGGCTAGGGTTAAGGCTACCGCTACTGTATGAAGTAGGTTTATGATTACAGCTAGTTATAGGGTTAGAGTTAGGTCTAGGTCTAGTGTTAAGGTTAGGTTTATGGTGATGATGATGTTTAGAGCCAGGGTTAGTGTTAGGGTCAGAGTCAGGGTTACGGTTAGTTTTCGGGTTAGAGTTAGACTATTATTAGGGATAGATTAGGGTTAGGTGTACGGTTAGGGTTTGGTTTAGGTTAAGGGTTGAGGTTAGGGCTATGACTCGGTTTTGTTTTAGATCTAGGGGTAGGTTAATGCTAGTTTTAAGATTAGTCTTAGGGTTAGGGCTAGTATAAGTGTCAGATTTAGTCTTAGGTTCAGGGTTAGGGATAGGAGTAGAGTTATGGCTAGATTTAGTCTTAGGGTTAGGGTTAAATTTAAAGTTAGTTTGAGATCTAGGTTTTTGAGATGGGGTGAAGTATAGGGCTAGGGTAGGGCTACATTTAGGGCTTGGTGTATGGTGATGGTAAGGAATACATTTAGAACTAGGTATAGAGCTAGTGGGTGAGTTAGAGTTAGTCTTAGGGCTAGGTTTAGGGTTAGGGATAGGGCTAAATTAGGACTTGAATTAGGGCTAGGGTTAGTGTTAGGTTTAGGCATAGGGTTAGGTTTAGGGTAAGGGAAGGGAATATAGCTACTTTTAGGTCTAGGGTGAGATTTAAGGTTAAGGTTTGGGTTAAAGTTAGAGTTAGGTTTATGATTAAGGCGAGGTTCATGGCTAGGATGTTGGCTAACTTTTGTATTAGGGTTAGGTCTAGGATTACAGCTAGGGCTAATGTCAGGTCTAGGGTATGGGTAGGAATAGTTTTAGGGTTAGGTTTATGGCTAGGTCTATTGTAATAGTTAGGTTTCTTGCTAGGGTCAGGTTTAGAGCTATGGGTATAATTAGAGTCAAGGTCAAGTTTAGGGTTAGGGTTAGGTTAAGGTTTAGGTTTAGGGCTCAAATTAGTCTTATGTTTAGGGAACGAGTGATGACACATTTAGTTTTAGGGTTCAGGTTATGTGTAGGTTAATGGATAGAATTAAGGCTAGTGCTAGGACAAGAGTCCCACCTAGGTTTAGCATATTTTTTATACTTATCTTAGGGTAATGAATAGAGTTAGAGCATTCTGAGGGCTAGGGTTATGGTTAGGATTAGGTCTAGGGTTAGGCTTAGGGTTATAGTTAGGGCTAGGGTTATTGTTAGGGTTAGCTTTAGGGTTAAAGCTAAGGTAGGGCTTGGATTAGGGATAGATTTTGTGATAGGTTAGGGCTATGGCTAATGTAAGAACTAGTGTAATGATTAAGACTAGTTTTATGGTTAATGTTAGGGCTAGGTGTAGTTTTAGGGTTAGTTTTATGGTTAGGGTAAAGTTTAGAGTTAGGGTTAGTGTTAGTGTCAGGGACAATGTTCGGATAGGGTAATAGTTAGGGTTAAAGCCAGAATTAGGACTAGGGTTAGGTCTAGAGATAGGGTTAGAGTTTGGGTTAGGTTAACGGTTATTGTTAAGGCCAGCTCTAGTTTGTCTTTAGGTCTAGAGCTATAGTTATGGATAGATTTAGGATAAGGTTTAGGTCTAGATCTAGTGTTAGGGTTAGGTTTATGTATAAGTTTACCACTAGGGCTAGTATTAGTGTTCAGTTTAGGGTTAGGTTTAGATTTAGATCTCAGATTAGTGACAGGGTCAGAATAATGGTCAGGGATAGGGTTAGGGTTTTGGTTATGTTTAGATCTAGAATGAAGGCTACGGTTAGGACTAGTTATAGAGTTAAGTTTTGGTTAGGCTAAGGATTAGTGCTAAGAATATGGTTAGCATTAGGGTGAGGGCTTGGCTTAGGGTAAGGGATAGGGTTAGAGCTAGGGTTAGGACTAGGGTTAGAATTAGGTTTAGGGTTAAAGCTCGTATTAGGGCTTGAATTATGTCTAGTTTTGTATTGGAGTTAGGGCTAGTGTTATGTTTATGGCTTTTGTGAGAAATAGGGTTCATATATTGTTAGTTTTAGGGTTAGGTTTAGGGCTAGGTCTAGTGTTTGGGTTAGGTTTAAAGTTAAGGTGATGTTTAGAGCTAGCTTTGGTGTTTGATATGAGTAAGAGTTATGGTTAGGTTTAGGGTTAGGGTTAGGTTTCAAATTAGAGCTAGGGTTAGGGCTGGCGTAGGGTTAGGGTTTGGTCTAGGGTAAGGGTTAGTGTTAGGGGTATGGCTCAGTTTTGTTTTAGGGCTAGGGCTAGGGTTAGGACTAATTTTAGGATTAGCATTAGGGTTAGAGTTAGTTTCAGGGTTAGGCTGAGGCATCAGGTTAGGGTTAGTTTTAGAGATAGGTTTCAATCTAGAGTTAGTGCTAGGGCTAAAGATAGTGCAAGGGTTATGACTAGGGTTAGGGTTATGGTAAGGGATAGGGTTAGAAGTAGGGATAGGTCTTGTGTGAGAATTATAGTTAGTCTTAATACTAGGGTTCAGGTTAGGGTTAGAAATAGAGCTATATTAGGGCTAGGATTAGGGCTAGGTTTAATATTAGGGTTAGGGCTAGAGTTAGGGTTATGATTAGGGGTAGGGCTAGTGTTAGTTTTAGGGTAAGGTTTAGGGTTTAAGCTACGATTAGGGCTGGGGGAGTGTTTTGTTTAGTGTTAGGTCTAGGGTAGGGTTATGGTTATGGTTATGGTTAGTGCTGGAGTTAGGGCTAGGTTTTTCATTAGGGTTAGATTTAGAGTAATGTATTGAATTACATGTAAGATTAGGTTTAGGGTTAGTTTAGGTTATGGTTAAATTTAGGTTTAGGGATAGGTTTAGTTTTGATTCATGGGAGGTTTAGGGTTAAGGGTTAGGTTGAGGGTTAGGTTTATGATTAGGGCTAGAAATAGGGTTAGATTTAGGGCTAGGGTTATTATTAGGGTTAGGGTTGGGGTAATGTTAGTGTTAGAGCAAGGGTTAGTACTAGAGTTAAGGTTAGGATTAGGGCTAGGGTTAGGTTTATGTTTATGAATAGGGCTAGGATTATGTTTAGGCTAAGGGTTAGGCTTTGAGCTAGGGTTATGTCTAAGGTGAGGGTTAGGGTTAGGGCTACACTTAGGAATATGGTTATGCTTAGGGAAGGTTTGGCCTTGGATTAGGGCTAGGTTTTGTGTTACGTTTAGGCCCAGGGTTAAGGCTATGTGTAATGTAAATCTAGGGTTCTGATTAGAGCTAGTTTTAGGTTTAGGTTTTGGGTTAGGTTCAGGTTTAGAGCTAGGTTAAGTGTTAGTGTTAGGGTCAGTGTTCAGGTTAGAGTTAGTTTTAGGGTGAAAACCAGAATTAGGACTAGGGTTAGGTCTAGGGATAGGGTTAGTGTTTGCTTTAGGTTAAGAATTATGTTAGGGCTAGGGCTCAGGATTTTTTTAGCTCTAGGTCTAGAGTTATGGCTATATTTAGGATTAGGCTTATATCTAGGGCTTGTGTTAGGGTTGGGGTTACTTTTAGCTATAAATTTACTGGTAGGGCTAGTTTTAGGGTTTGGTTTAGGGTTAGGGTCAGATTTAGGCTGTTTGTGTTAAGATAACGATTTAAGTTAGGTTTAGAGCTAGAATGAGGGCTAGGGTTATGACTAGTAATAGGGTTAGGGTTTGGATTAGGCTATGGATTAGGATTAGGACTAAGGTTAGCACTATTGATAGGGTTTCATTTAGGGTAAGTGATAGAGCTAGGGTTAGGGCTAGGGTTAGGGTTAGGGTTAGGGCTAGAGTTAGGTTTAGGTTTACATCTAGGGTTAGGACTGAGATTAAGGCTAGTTTTTCTGTTAGGTTTAGGACTAGGGATAGGGCTATCGCTAATATCAAAACTAAGGTTATGATTAGAGTTAGTATTTGGTCTAGATCTACTGTTAGCACTATCTTTAGGGTTAGTGTGATATTTAGAATTAAGGTTAGTGTTAGAATATAAGTCAGGGTCAGGGTTAATTTTAGGACTAGGACATGAATTAGAGGTAGAAGGTTATGGCTAAGTTTAGGGTTAGGGTTTGGTTTAGGTTAACATTTAGTGTTAGGACAATGACTAAGTTTTGTTTAAGAGATAAGGCTAGGGTTACGGCTAGTTTTAGGATTAGCAATAGTGTTAGGTCTAGTGGTAGGTTGAGGATTAGGCTTAGGGTTAGGGTCAAATGTAGAGTTATGGTTAGATCTAGGGTAGGGTCTAGGGCTAGGTTTGGGCTAAGGTTAGGGCTTGTGTTAGGTTTATTGTAATGGATAGGATTAGAACTAGAAATAGGGATAGGGGGAGAGTTAGAGTTAGTCTTAGGCCAAGGTTAGGGTTAGAGTTAGGGTTAGGGCTAAATTAGGGATAGGATTATTGCTAGGGTTAGGCCAATGGTTACGGCTATTAGGGTTAGGGTTAGTGATAGGGTTAGGGGAAAGAATTGGGTTATACCTAAGTTCAGGTCTTGGGCGAGGGTTAAAATTAGAGATAGGGCTAGAGTTAGGATTTGGGTTAGGATTAAGACTAGGTATAGGCCTATGATAAGAACTAGTGTTTGTGTTAGGGTTAGGGCTAGGATTAGGGCTGGGGCTAATGTCAGGTATGGGTTTATGGTTATGGTTAGTTTTAGGGTTAGGTTATGGCTATGTCTAGTGTAAGGGTTAGGTTTAGGTTAAGGGTCAGCTTTAAAGTTAGGTGTATTATTAGGGTCAGGGTTCTAGTAGGGTTTGGTTTAGTTTAAGATTTAGGGTTAAGGCTTGTATTAGTGTTAGGGATAGGGTTAGGGTTCGGGTTAGGGTAATTGATAGGGTTAGGTTCAGGGTTCAGGTTAGATTTATAGTAATGAATAGGGTTAGTGTTAGCAATAGTGTTAGCGTTAGGCCTAGGGTTAGCATTTGGGTTAGGATTATCTTTAGGGTAATGGATAGGTTAGAACTAAGGTTAGGGCTAGGGTTACGGTTAGAATTAGGACTAGAGTTAGGGTTAGGCCTAGGGTCCATGTCAGGTTTAGGTTTGGGTTAAGTGTTAGCATTTGAGCTAGGATTAGGGCTAGCGGGAGGGTTAGGGTTAGAGTCATGGCTAATGTTAGGGTTAGGGTTAGGGTTATGTTTAGATTAAGGTTAGAGTTTGAGCTAGAATTAGGGTTAGGGTGAGGGTTAGGGTTAGGGTTAGGTCTAGGCTTATGGTTAGGGTTACAATAATGGCTAGGTTTAGGGATAGGATAAGGGCTACGTTTGTGTGAGGTTTTTGGCTATCATTAGGGCTATGGGTAATGTAAGTGCTAGGGATATGGTTATGGCTAGATTTAGGGTTAGGGTTATGGATAAGTCTAGTGCTCTAGTTAGGTTTTGGGTTAGGATAATATTTAGAGCTAGGGTTTGTTTTAGGGTAACAGTCATTGTTTGGGTTAGGGTTAGGTTTAGGGTGAGGGCCAGATTTAGGACTAGCATTGGGTCTAGGGATAGAGTTAGTCTTTACATTATGTTAACAGTTATTGTTGGGGCTAGTGCTAGGTTTTTGTTTAGGGTAAGGCTAGATATATGACTCTATTTAGGATTAGGTTTGGTCTAGTGCTAGTGTTACTGTTAGGTTTAGGTATAGGTTTACCAGTAGAGGTAGGGTTAGGGTTTGCTTTAGGGTTAGTGTCAGGTTTAGACCTAGGTTTAGTGTTAGGTTCAGAATAAAGGTCAGGGTTAGAGTTAGGGTTAGAGCTACAATGAGGGCTAGGTTTAGACTAGTAATAGAGATAGGGTTTGACATAGGCTAATGATTATGGTTAGAACTAGGGTAGATTAGGTGAGGGTTTGGCTTAGGATAAGGGATAGGTTTAGATGTAGAGTTAGGGTTGGGTTAGGGTTAGGGTTAGGGTTAGCTTTAGGATTATACTTAGGTTTAGGCCTCGGAATAGGGCAAGGATTTGTGTTAGGATTAGGGCTACAGTTAATGAAAGAACTAGGATTCCGATTAGGGCTAGTTCTAGGGTTAGCACTAGGGCAATGTTTAGAGCTAGGGTTACTGTTAGGGTCCGAGTAAGCATCAGGGTTACTTCTAGGATTAGGGTTAGGACTCAAATTAGGGCTCCATTTAGGGCTAGGTGTAGGGTTAGCATTTGGTTTAGGTTAAGGGTTAGGGTTAGGGTTATGGCTCAATTTTGTTTTAGGGCTAGGTTAGGGTTAGGGCTTGTTTTTCAATTAGCATTAGGGTTAGGGCTAGTGTTAGCATGAGCTTTAGGCTTGATGTTAGGGTTAGATCCAGGTATAGGGCTAGAGTGAAGGTTAGGGCTAGGGTTGGGGCTAGGGCTAGGGCTAGGGTTTGGGTTATGGTAATGGATACGTTTAGAACTAGGGATAGGGCTAGGGCAAGAGTTAGAGTTAGTCTTAGGGCTAGGGATAGTGTTAGGTTTAGGGTTAGGGCTAAATTAGGACTAGATTAGAGCTATGGTTAGTTGTAGGTTTAGGCCTAGGTTTAGGGCTAGGGTTAGGGTTAGCATTAGGGTTAGGGTAACGTATGATGTTAGAGCTACATTAGGGCTAGGGCAAAGCATAAAATTAGGGTTAGGGCTAGGGTTAATGTTAGGGTTAGGATTAAGACTAGGCTTAGGGATAGGATTAGGGTAGGATTTGTGTTAGGGTTGGGGCTAGGATTAGGGATAGGGCTAATGTCAGGTCTAGGGTTATGATTAGAGATAGTTTTAGGCTAAGGATTATGGCCAGGTCTATTGTAAGTGTTAGGTTGAAGATTAGGGTCAGGTTTAGAGCTAGAGCTATTATTAGGGTCAGAGTCAGGGTTATGGTATAGGTTAGGTTAAGGATTAGGCTTAGGGCTCAAATTAGCATTAGGGTTAGTGTTAGGGTTAGGGTAATGGATATGGTTAAGTTTAGGTTTATGGTTAGATTTAGAGTGAGGACAGGTTTAGGGTTAGGGATAGGGTTAGGTTTAGGCCTAGGGATAGAATTCGGTTATGGTTATGGTTAGGGTAATAGATTGGATTAGAACTACAGTTAGGACTAGGATTATGGTTAGGTTAGTGCTATGGTTAGGGTTAGGTCTAGAGTTTGAATTTGGTTAGGGTTATGGTTAGGGTAATGGATAAGATTAGAGCTAGGAATAGGGCTAGGATTATGGTTAGGATTAGGACTATGGTTTGGGTTAGATTTCGTATTAGGACAAGGTTTAGGTTCATGGTTAGATTTAGGTTAAGTATTAGCGCTAGGTTTAGGGTTAGGGCTAGTGTTAAAGCTAGGGTTAGTGCTCAGATTAGGTCTAGGTTTTGAATTAAGTTAGGGCTACTTAGGACTAGGGCTAATGTTAGAACTAGGGTTATGATTAGGACTAATGTTAATTTTAGCATTATGTCTAAATCTAGTGTGTGGATTAGGTATAGTTTTAGGGTGATGATTAGAGACAGGGTTAGTGTTACCATCAGAATCTGGATCAGTGTTACTGATCAGAGTTAGGGATAGACTTGTAAAAGGGCTAGGGTTAAGGCTAGGTGTAGGGTTAGGGTTTTTGTAAGGGTTAGGGTAAGAATTAGGGATAGGTCTAATGTCAAGTCTAGAATTATGGTTTGGTTAGGGTTAGCATTAGGGCATTGTCACAGTTTTGTTTTCCAGCTAGGGCTACTTTTAGGATTAGTGATAGTGTTAGTGCTAGTGGTATGGTGAGCTTTAGGCTTATATTTATTTTTATGGTTAGATCTAGGTTTAGGGCTATGGCTATGATTAGGGCTAAGTTTAGGGCTAGTGTTAGGGTTATTAATGAATAGAGTTAGAACTATAAATAGGGCTAGGGAGAGAGTTAGAGTTAGTCTTAGGGCTAGGGTTAGGATGAGGCTTAGGGTTAGGGCTAAATTAAGGCTAGATTTAGGGCTAGGGTTAGTGTTAGGGTTAGGCCTAGGGTTAGGGTTTGGATTAGGGTTAGGGATGGGGTTATAGCTAAGTTTAGGGCTAGGGCGAGGGTTAGAATTAGGGTTAGAGCTAGGGTTAGGATTAAGGCTATGTTTAGTGCTAGGATGAGGGTTTGTGTTAGGGCTAGGGCTAGGATTAGTGATAGGGCTAATGTCATGTCTAGATTTATGGTTAGTGTTAGTTTTAGGATTAGGTTGCGGCTAGGTCTAGTGTAAGGGTTAGGTTTAGGTAAGGGTCAGTTTTAAAGCTAAGTGTATTTTTAGGGTCAGAGACTGGGTAGGGTTTGGTTTAGATTAAGTTTTAGAGTTAAGGATTGAATTAGCTTTAGGGTTAGGGTTATGGATAGGGTAATGGATAGGATTAGGTTTAGGGTTCAAGTTATATTAGAGTAATGGATAGGGTTGGTGTTAGTGATAGGGTTAGCATTACGCCTAGGGTTAGCATATGAGTTAGGATCATCTGTAGGGTAATGGATAGTGTTAGAGCTAAGGTTAGGGCTAGGGATAAGGTTACAATTAGGGCTAGGGTTAGGGGTAGGCCTAGGGTTAGTGTCAGGCATAATTTTAGGGTAAGTATTAGCATTTGAGATAGGGTTAGGTCTTGGGCAAGAATTAGGGTTAGATTCAGGGCTAGGGTTAGGGTTAGGGTTATATTTAGTGTAAGGGTTAGAGTTTAAGCTAGGTTTATGGCTAAGGTGAGTGTAGGATTAGGCTTAGGTCTAGGATTATGGTTAGGGTTAAAATTAGGGCTAGGTTTAGGGCTAGGATAAGGGCTAGGTTTTGTGTGAGGTTTGGGGCTAACATTAGGGCTATGGGAAATATAACAGCTAGGAATATATTTATGGCTAGTTTTAGGGTCAGGGTTATGGAAATGTCTAGTGTTAGGGTTAGGTTTTGGGTTAGGATAAGGTTTAGAGCTAGAGTATGTTTAGGATTAAGGGTCATTTTTCAGGATAGGGCTAGGTTTAGGGTGAGTGCCAGAATTATGACTAGCATTGGGTCTAGGGATAGGGTTAGTCTTTAAGTTAGGTTAATGTTAGGGCTAGTGCTAGGTTTTTGTTTAGGGCTAGAGCTAGATTTATGACTATATTTAGGATTAGGTTTTGTCTAGTGCTAGTGTTACTGTTAGGTTTAAGAATAGGTTTACCGGTATGGGAAGTGATAGGTTTCAATTTAGTGTTAGGGTCACGTTTAGACTTAGGTTTAGTGTAAGGGTCAGTATAAAGGTCAGGGTTAGTGTTAGGTTTAGAGCTAGAATGAGGGCTAGGATAGGACTAGAAATAGAGTTAGGGTTTGGGGTAGGCGAAGGATTAATTTTAGGACTATGGTAGCATTAGGGTTAGGGTTTGACTTAGGGAAAGGGATAGGGTTTAAGGTAGGGTTAGGGTTAGGGTTAGGTTTAGGGCTAGGGTTAACGTTAGGGTTAGAGTTAAAAATAGGGTTAGGTCTCATATCGGGCTAGGATTTGTGTTATCATCAGGGCTACGGCTAATGAAAGAACTAGATTTCTGTTTAGGGTTAGTTCTAGGGTTAGTGTTAGGACAATGTTTAGAGCTAGGGTTAGTGTTAGGGGCCAAGTTAGTGTCAGGGTTATTTCTAGGGTTAGAGTTAGGACTCAAATTAGGGCTAGGTTTAAAACTAGGTGTAGCTTTTGGGTTTGGTTTAGGTTAAGGGTTAGGGTTATGGCTCGGTTTTGTTTTAGAGTTAGGGTAGATTTAGGGCTAGTTTTCCAATTAGCATTAGGGCTAGGGCTAGTGTTAGGGTGAGGTTTATAATTAATTTTAGTTTTAAATCCAGGTTTAAGCCTTGGGCAAAGGTTAGGGCTAAATTTGGGGCTAAAGTTAGGGCTAGCTTTTGGGTTATGGTAAGGGACAGGTTTAGAACTAGGGATAGGGCTAGGGCAAGAGTTAGAGTTAGTCTTAGGGATAGGGATAGGGTTGTTTACTGTTAGGGCTAAATTAGGGCTAGGAATAGTTCTAGGGTTAGTGTTAGATTTAGGCCTAGGTTTAGGGTAGGGTTAGGATTAGCTTTAGGGTTAGGGTAAGGTATGATGTTATAGCTATATTTAGTGCTAGGACAAGGGATAAAATTAGGGTTAGGGCTAGGGTTAAATTTAGGTTTAGGATTAAGGCTGGGCTTAGAACTAGGTTAGGTCTAGGGATAGGGCTAATGTCAGGTCTAGGGTTAAGGTTAGGCTAGGGTTAGGGATAGGGCTATGGCTCAGTTTTGTTTTAGAACTAGGCCTAGTTTGAGGGCTAGTTTTATGATTAGTAGTAGTGTTAGGGCTAGTTGTAGGGTGAAGTTTAGGCTTAGATTTATTGTTATGGTTAGATCTAGGTTTAGGTCTATGGTTAGGGTTAAGTCTAAGGTTAGGGTTAGTGTTAGGGTTATGGTAACAGATAGGTTAGAACTAGAAATAGGGCTAGGGCGAGAGTTCGAATTAATCTTTGGGCTAGGGTTTGGGGTAGGGTTAGGGTTAGGGCTAAATTAGTGCTAGGATTAGTACTAGGTTTAGTGTAAGGATTAGGCCTAGGGTTGGTGTTAGTGTTAGGGTTAGGATTAGGTTTAGGGGAAGGGATAGGGTTATAGCTAGCTTTAGGGCTAGGGTGAGGGTTAGAATTAGGGTTTGGACTAAGGTTAGGGTTTGGGTTAGGATTAAGTCTAGGTTTAGGGTTAAGCTGAGGGTTTGTGTTAGGGCTAGGATTAGGTATAGGGCTAATGTCAGGTCTAGGTTCACGGTTAGTATTAGTTTTAGTGTTAGGTTATGGCTATATCTAGTACAAGGTTTAGGTTTAGGGTAGGGGTCAGGTTTAGCGCTAGGTGTACTATTATTGTCAGGGTCCGGAGAGTTTGGTTTAGGTTAAGATTTAGGGTTAATGCTTGAATTAGCAGTGGATTAGGGTTAGGGTTAGGTTAATGTATATAATTGGGTTTATGGTTTCTGCTAGGTTTAGAGTAATGTATAGGGTTAGTGTTTGCAATAGGGTTATCTTTAGGCCTAGGGTTAGGATTAGATTTGGTTATGCTTATCTAAGGGTAATGGATAGGGTTAGAGCTAAGGTTAGGGTTAGGCTTAAGGTTAGGTTTAGGGTTAGGGTTAGGGTTAGGCCTAGGGTTAATGTTAGGTTTAGGTTTAGGGTAAGTGTAGGCATTTGAGCTAGGGTTAGGCCTAGGGCTAGGGTTAGGGTTTGAGTCAGGGCTAGGGTTAGGTTTAGGTTTAGGGTTATGTTTAGACTAAGGATTTTAGTTTGAGCTAGGGTTAGGGCTAGGGCAAAGGTTAGCATTAGGGTTAGGTCTAAGGTTATGGTTAGGGTTATGATTAGGGCTAGGTTCAGGGCTAGTATAAGGGCTAGGTTTTGTGTGATGTATAGGGTAACATTAGGGCTATGGGTAATGTAAGAGCTAGGGATATGGTTATGGCTAGTGTTAGAGTCAGGGTTATGGATAAGTCTAGTGTTAGGGTTAGGTTTTGGTTTAGGATAAGGTTTAGAGCTAGAGTTTCTATTAGATTGAGGGTCATCATTGGGTTAGGGTTAGTTTTATGGTTAGGGCCACAATTAGGACTAGTGTTTGGTCTAGTGATAGGTTTAGTCTTTACGTGATTTTAATAGTTATTGTTAGGGCTAGTGCTAGGTTTTTGTTTAGGGCTAAGGCCAGATTTATGACTCTATTTAGGATTAGGTTTGGTGTAGTCCTAGTGTTAATGTTAGGTTTAAGTATAGGTTTACTGGTAGGGGTAGTGTCAGGGGTTGCTTTAGGGTTAGGGTCAGGTTTAGATCTAGGGTAAGAGTTTGGGTCACAATAAGGGTCAAGGTTAGGATTAGGATTAAAGCTAGAATGAGGGCAAGGTTTAGGACTAATAATAGAGTTAGGGTTTGGGGTAGGCTAAGGATTAAGGTTAGGACTAGAGTAGTATTAGGGACAGGGTTTGGCTTTGGGTAAGGAATGAATTAGAGGTATGGTTAGGGTTAGGGTTAGCTCGGATTAGTGCTAGAATTTGTGGTAGGATTAGGCTACATCTAATGAAAGAACTAGTTTACTGATTAGGGCTAGTTTTACAGTTAGCATTATGGCAATGTATAGAGCTAGGTGTAGTGTTAGGGTCCGACTCAGGATCAGGGTTATGTCTATGGTTAGAGTTAGGACTCAAAATAGGGCTAAGTTTAGGGATAGGTGTAAGGTTAGTGTTTGGTTTAGGTTACATGTTAGGGTTAGCATTATGGCTCAGTTTTATTTTAGGGCTAGGGTAGGGTTAGGGCTAGTTTTCCAATTAGCATTAGGTTTAGGGCTAGTGTTAGGGTGAGGTTTGGGCTTAAGGTTAGAGTTTACAACCAGGTTTAGGGCTAGGGTGATGGTTAGAGTTAGGGTTGGGCTAGGGATAGGGCTAGGTTTTGGGTTATGGTAAGAGATAGGTTTTGAACTTTGGATAGGGCTAGGGCGAGAGTTAGAGTTAGTCTTAGGGCTAGGGATAGGATTTGGTTTAGGATTAGGTTTAAATTAGGGCTAGGATTATCCCTAGGGTTAGTGTTAGGTTTTGGCCTAAAGTTAGGGCTAGGGTTAGGGTTAGCATTAGGGTTAGTGTAAGGTATGATGTTACAGCAACATTTTGGGTTAGGGCATGGAATAAAATTAGGGTTAGGGCTCCGGTTAAGGTTAGGACTAGGATTAAGGCTAGGCTTAGGGCTAGAATTAGGGGTAGGGTTTGTGTTAGGGTTAGGGCTAGGATTAGGTCTAGGGCTAATGTCAGTTCTAGTGTTATGGTTAGGGCTAGTTTTAGGTTTAGGTTTATGGCCAGGTTACGTTGAGTGTTAGGGTCAGGTTTACAGCTAGGGGTATTATTAGGGTCAGAGTCAGTGTTAAGGTATGGGTTAGGTTAAGGTTTAGGGTTAGGGCTAAAATTAGCATTAGGGATAGGGTAATGGATATGGTTAGGTTTCAGGTTCAGGTTAAGTTTAGTATAATGGATAGGGTTAGGGTAAGGCATTGGGTTAGAGTTAGGCCTAGGAATAGAATTTGGTTAAAGATATGGTTCAGGTAATTGATAGGATTAGAGCTACAGTTAGGACTAGGATTATGGTTAGGTTAGGGCCATGGTTAGGCTTAAGCCTAGGGTTAGAATTTCCTTAGGGTTATGGTTAGGGTAATGGATAAAATTATATCTAGGTTGAGGGCTAGTGTTATGGTTAGGAATAGGGCTATGGTTCGATTTAGGTTTCAGGTTAGGACAAGGTTTAGATTTAGGGTTAGGTTTAGGTTAAGTGTTAGGGCTAGAGATAGGGTTAGGGCTATAATTAAAACTAGAGTTAGGGCTTGGATTAGGACTAGGTTTTGGGTTAGGTTAGGGCTAGTGTAGGATTATGGCTAATGAAAGAACTAGGGTTACGATTAGGGCTAGTATTAGGGTTAGCATTAGGAGTAGGTCTAGTGTTTGTATTAGGTTTAGGTTTAGGGGGATTTTAGAGTTAGGGTTAGTGTTAGGTTCAGAGTCAGGATCATTGTTACACTTAGGATTAGGGATAGGACTCAAATTAAGGTGAGGGTTAAGGCTAGGTGTAGGGTTAAAATTTGTGTTAGTGTTAGAGTAAGAATTAGGGATAGGGTTAATATCAGATTTAGAATTACGTTTAGGTCAGGGTTAGGGTTGGGGCTATGGCTCAGTTTTGTTTTAGAGCTAAGGCTAGGGTTAGGGCTAGTTTTGGGATTAGTGATAGTGTTAGAAATAGGGCTAGGGCGAGAGTTAGAGTTAGTCTTAGGACTAGGGTTAGGGGTGGGTTTAAGTTTAGGGCTAAATTAGGGCTAGGATTAGCGCTAGGGTTAGTGTTAGGGATAGGGCTAGGGTTAGGGTTAGTGTTAATGTTAGAGATAGGGTTAGGTTTAGGAAAAGGGATGGGCTTATAGCTAGGTTTAGGGATAGGGCGAGAGTAGAATTAGGGTTAGGGCTAGGTTAGGGTTCGGGTTATGATTAAGGCGAACTTTAGGGCTAGGTTTGAGGGTTTGTGTTAGGACTAGGGCTAGAATAGCTATTAGATAGGGCTAATGTCAGGTCTATGGTTTTGGTTAGAAATAGTTTTAGGGTTAGGTTATGGCTAGGTCTAGTGTAAGGATTATGTTTAGGGTAAGGGTCAGGTTTAGAACTAGGCATATTATTAGGGTCAGGGTCGTGTAGGGTTTGGTTTAGTTTAAGGTTTAGAGTTAATGGTTGAATTAACGTTAGGGTTAGGATTAGAAGTAGGGTAATGGATAGGGTTAGGTTTAGGGTTCAAGTTAAGTTTAGAGTAATGAATATGGTTAGAGTTATCGATAGGGTTAGCGTTAGGCCTATGGATAGCATTTGAGTTAGTCTTATCTAGTTTAGAGGTAAGGTTAGTGCTATGGTTAAGGTTAGGATTAGGGATAGGGTAAGGTTTAGGCCTAGGGTTAGTGTCAGGGTTAGGTTTAGGTTAAGTGTTAGGATATGAGCTAGGGTTAGGGCTAGGGTGCTGTTTAGGGTTAGAGTCAGGGCTAGGGTTACAGTTAGGGTAACAATTAGGGCTAGGTTAAGGGCTAGTATAAGGCTAGGTTTGTGTGGTGTTTATGGCTAGCATTAGGGCTATCGGTTAGCATTAGGGTTAGGGTTAGAGTTAGGCCAGAATTAGGACTAGTGTTGGGTCTAGGGATAGGGTTAGTCTTTGGGTTAGGTTAAGGGTTTTATGTGTAGGGTCCAGTTTAGGGTTAGTGTGATGTTTTGTTCTAGGGTTAGAGTTAGAGTCAGAATAAGGGTCAGGATTAGGGTTAGTGTTACAACTAGAATGAAGGCTAAGGTTAGAACTAGTAATAGAGTTGGGGATTGGGGTAGACTAAGGATTAGGGTTAGGACTAGGTAACATTAGAGTGAGGGTTTGGCTTAGGGAAATCGATGGGTTTAGAGGTAGGATTGGGGTTAACAATAGCTTTAGGGCTAAAGTTATGGTTAGGGTTAGTCTTAGGGTTAAACCTAGGTTTAAATCTTGGATTAGCACTAGGATTTGTGTTAGCTTTAGGGCTATGGCTAATGAAAAAATTTGGTATCTGATTAGGGCTAGTTCTAGGGCTAGTGTTAGGGCAATGTATAGAGCTAGGGTTAGTGTTAGGATCTGTGTCAGGGTCAGGGTTCCTTCTATGTTTAGGTTTAGCGATCAATTATTTCAAGGTTTAGGGCTAGGTGTAGGGTTAGTGTTTGCTTTAGGTTAAGGGTTAGGATTAGGTTTATGACTCAGTTTTGGTTTACTGCTAGGTTAGGGTTAGGGCTAGTTTTCCAATTAGCATTAGGGTCAGAGCTAGAGTTAGGGTGGGTTTAGGCTTAATGTTAGTGTTATATTCACATTTAGGGCTAGGGAAAATTTAGGGCTGAGGTTGGGGCTAAGGGTAGGGCTAGAGTTTGGGTTATGGTAAGGGATATGTTTAGAACTAGGGATTGGGCTAGGGAAAGAGTTAGAGTTAGTCTTAGGCCTAGGGATAGGGTTATGTTTAGGGTTAGGGCTAAATTAGGGCTAGGATTAGTGCTAGGGTTAGTGTTGGGTTTAGGCCTAGCTTGAGTGCTAGGGTTAGGGTAAGATATGATGTTACAGCTACGTTTTTGGCTAGGTCAAAGGATAAAATTAGGGATAAGGCTAGGGTTAAGTTTATGGTTATGATTAAGGTTAGGCTTAGTGCTAGGATTAGGGCTCGGTTTGTGGTAGGGTTAGGGCTAGGATTATGGCTAGGGCTAATGTCAGTTATAGGGTTATGTTTAGGGATAGTTTTAGGGTTAGGTTTATAGCCAGATCTATTGTAAGTGTTAGGTTGAGTTTTAGTCTCAGCTACACAGCTAGGGTATTATTAGGGTTGGAATCAGGGATAGGGTATATGTTTGGTTAAGGTTTAGGGTTAGGGCTCAAATTAGCATTAGGGTTAGTGTTAGGGTTAGGGTAATGGATATGGTTAGGTTTAGGGTTCAGTTTATGTTCAGGTAATGGACAGCCTTAGAGTTAGTGATAGTGTTAAGGTTAGGCCTAGGGATATAATTCAGTTAGGGTTATGGTTAGGGTAATGGATAGGAATGGAGCTACAATTAGGGCTAGGTTTATTGTTAGGTTAGGGCTATGGTTAGTATTAGGCCTAGGGTTAGAATTCTGTTAGGGTTATGGTTAGGGTAATGAATAAGATAGAGCTAGGGTTAGGGCTAGGGTTATGGTTGGGATTAGGGCTATGGTTTGGGTAAGTTCAAGATTTAGTTTTTGGGTGAGGTTTAGGTAAAGTGTTAGGGCTAGGGTTAGGGTTAGGGACAGGGTTAAAGTTAGGGTTAGGGGTCAGATTAGAGGTAGGTTTTGGGTTAGGTTAGGGGTAAGGTAGGACTATGACTATTGTAAGAACTAGAGTTAAGATTAAGGTTAGTTTTAGAGTTAGCATTAGGTCTATGTCAAGGTCTTATGTTTACATTAGGTTTAGGCTTACAGAGATGATTAGAGTTAGGGTTAGTGTTAGGGTCAGAATCAGGATCAGTGTTACTGATTAGGGTTAGTTATAGGACTCGAATTAGGGCTAGGATTAAGGCTAGGTGTAGGGTTAGGTTTTGTGTTAGGGTTAAGGTAAAAATTAGGGATAGGGCTAATGTCAGGTCTAGCATTACCGTTAGGCTAGGGTTGGGGTTAGGGCTATGGCTCAGTTTTGTTTTAGAGCTAGGGCTAGTGTTAGGGCTAGTTTTAGGATTAGAGAGAGTGTTAGGGCTAGTGGTAGAAGGAGATTTAGGCTTAGATTTATTATTATGGTTAGATCTAGGTTTAGGGCTAGGGCCTGCAATAGGATTAAGGTTAGGGCTAGTGTTAGGGTTATGGTAATGGATAGGGTTTGTACTAGAAATAGAACTGGGATGCAATTAGAGTTTTCTTTGGGCTAGGGTTAGGGGTAGGTTTAGGGTTAGGGCTAAATTAGGGCTAGGATTAGTGCTAAGGATAAAGTTAGAGTTAGGCCTATGGTTAGGGCTAGGTGTTTTATTAGGGTCAGGGTCTGGGTATGGTTTGGTTTAGATTAAGGTTTAGGGTTAAGGCTTGTATTAGCATTAGGGTTCGGTTTAGGATTAGGGTAATGGATAGAGTTAGTTTTAGGGCTAATGTCAGAGTAATGGATAGGGGTTTGTTAGGTATAGGGTTAGTGTTAGGCCTAGGGTTAGCATTTGGTTTAGGCTTATCTTTAGGGTAATGGATAAGGTTAGAGCTAAGGTTAGGGCTAGAGTTAAGGTTAAGTTTATGGCTTCGGTTAGGGTTAGGCCTAGGTTTCTTGTCAGGGTTATGTTTAGGGTAAGTATTAGGGTTTGAGCTAGGGTTAGGTCTAGGGCAAAGGTTAGGGTTATAGTCAGGGCTAGAGTTAGGGTTATGGTGAGTGTTATGATTAGAGAAAGGGTTAGAATTTGAGCTAGGTTTAGGACTAGGGCAAGGATTAGGGTTAGGGTTAGGTCTAGGGTTACATGTTAGGGTTACAATTAGGGCTAGGTTTAGGGCTAGGATAAGGGCTAGGTTTGTGTGATGTTTATGGCTAGCGTTAGGGCTATGAGTAATGTAAGAGCTCAGGTTATGGTTATGGCTAGTTTTAGGGTTAGGGTTCTGGATGAATCTAGTGTTAGGATTAGGTTTTGAGTTAGGATAAGGTTTAGAGCTAGGGTTTGTGTTAGGGTAAGCGTCAGTGTTTGGTTAGTGTTAAGGCCAGAATTAGGAATAGTGATGGGTCTAGGGATAGGGTTAGTCTTTGTGTTAGGTTAAAGGTTATGGTTAGGGCTAGTTCAAGGTTTTTGTTTAGGGTTAGGGCTAGATTTATGACTCTATTTAGGATTAGGTTTGGTCTAGTGCTAGTGTTACTGTTGGGTTTAAGTATAGGTTTACCAGTATGGGTAGAGATAGGATCTGGTTTAGGGTTACTGTCAGGTTTAAATCTAGGGTTAGTGTTAGGGTCAGAATAAGGGTCAGGGTTTGGGTTAGGGCTAGAGCTAGAATGAGGCCTAGGGTTAGGACTAGTAATATAGTTAGGGTTTGGGATAGGCTAAGGATTAGTGTTAGGACTAGGGTAGCATTAGGGTGAGGGTTTGGCTTAGAGTAGGGATAGGATTAAAAGTAGGTTAAAAATTAGGGATAGGGTTAGGGTTAGGGTTAGTCTTAGAGTTAATCGTAGGGATAGGGCTCGGTTTAGCACTAGGATATGTGTTAGCATTAGGGCTACGGCTAATGAAAAGAACTTGGTTTCTGATTAGGGCTACTTCTTTGTTTAGCATTAAGGCAATGTTTAGAGCTAGAGTTAGTGTTAGAATCCAAGTCAAGGTCAGGGTTACTTCTAGGATTATGTTTAGCACTCAAATTATGGCAAGGATTAGGGCTAGGTTTAGGGTTAGTGTTTGGTTTAGGTTAAGGGTTAGGGTTAGGTTTATGGCTCAGTTTTTTTTAGGGCTAGGTTAGGTTTAGGGTTAGTTTTCCAATTAGCATTGCTGTTAGGGCTTGTTAGGGTGAGATTTAGGCTTAAGGTTAAGGTTTGATCCAGATTTAGGGGTAGGGCAAAGGTTAGGGATAAGTTTGGGGCTAGGGATAGGGCTAGGTTTTGGATTATGGTAAGGGATAGGTTTAGAACTAGAGATAGGGCTAGAGCAAGAGTTAGAGTTAGTCTTAGGGATAATGATAGGTTTAGTGTTTGGGCTAAATTAGGGCTAGGATTAGTGCCAGGGTTAGTGTTAGGTTTAGGCCTAGGTTTAGGGCTCGGGTTAAGTTTAGCTTTAGTGTTATGGTAAGGTATGATGTTACAGCTATGTTTAGTGCTAGGACAAGGGATAAAATTAGGGATAGGGCTGGGGTTCAGATCAGGGTAAGGATTAAGGCTGGGCCTAGAAATAGGATTAGGTCTAGGGATAGGGCTAATGTCAGGTCTAGCATTAAGGTTAGGTAGGGTTAGCGATAGGGCTATGGCTCAGTTTTGTTTTAGAAGTAGGCCTAGGGTTAGGGCTAGTTTTATGATTAGCAATAGTGTTAGGGCTAATGGTAGGGTGAAGCTTAGGTTTAGATTTATAGTTATGGTTAGATCTAGGTTTAGGGCTATAGCTAAGCTTAGGGCTAAGTTTAGGGCTAGTGTTAGGGTTATGGTAACAGATAGGGTTAGAACTAGATATAAGGCTAGGTTGAGAGTTCGAGTTTGTCTTTGGTCTAAGGTTAAGGGTAGAATTAGGGTTAGGGCTAAATTAGGGCTAGGTTTAGTGCTAGGGTTAGTGTTAGGGTTAGGCCTAGGTTTAGGGTTAGTGTTAGTGTTAGAATTAGGATTTGGTTTAGGGAAAGGAATAGGGTTATAGCTAGGTTTAGGGCTAGGGTGAGGGTTAGAATTAGGGTTAGGACTAAGGTTAGGGTTTGGGCTAGGAATAAGACTAAGTTAAGGGCTAGGCTGAGGGTTTGTGTTAGGGCTATGTCTAGGATTAAAGCTAGGGATAATGTCAATTCTCGGTTTATGGTTAGTATTAGTTTTAGTGTTAGGTTATGGCTATGTCTATTGAAAGGTTAAAGTGTAGGGTAAGGGTCAAGAATAGAGCTAGGTGAATTTTAGGGTCAGTGTCCGGGTATGGTTTGGTTTAGGTTAAGATTTAGGGTTAATGCTTGAATTAGCAGTGGGTTCAGGTTAGGGTTAGGGTAGTGGATAGAATTAGGTTTATGTTTCTGGTTAGGTTTAGAGTAATGGATGGAGTTAGTGTTAATGATAGGGTTATTGTTAGGCATAGAGTTAGCATTTGGGTTAGGCTTTTCTTTAGGGTAATGGATAGAGTTAGAGCTAAGGTTAGGGCTATAGTTTAGGATTAGGTTTAGGGTTAATGTTGGGCCTAGGGTTAATGTTAGGGTTAGGGTTAGGGTTAGTGTAGGCATTTGAGCTAGGGATAGGGCTAGGGCAAGGATTAGGTTTTGAGTCAGGGCTATGTTAGGTTTAAGGTTAGGGTTATATTTAGGCTAAGGATTTGAGTTTGAGCTAGGGTTAGGTTTAGGGCGAGGGTTAGCATGAGAGTTAGATCTAAGGTTATGGTTAGTGTTATGATTAGGGCTAGATTTAGGGCTAGGATAAGGGCTAGGTTTTGTGTGATGTTTAGGGCTAACGCTAGGGCTTTGGTTAATGTAAATTTTTTCAGGTCAGGGTTATGGATAAGTCTAGTGTTAGGGTTAGGTTTGGGTTTAGGATAAGGTTTAGATCTAGGGTTTCTATTAGATTAAGGGTCATTGTGGGGTTAGGTTTAGTTTTAGGTTTAGGGCCACAATTAGGACTAGCTTTGGGTCTAGTGATAGGTTTAATCTTTACGTTATTTTAAGGATTATTGTTAGGGCTAGTGCTAGGTTTTTGTTTAGGGCTAGGGCTAGATTTATGACTATTTAGGATTAGGTTTGGTCTAGTGCTAGTGTTACAGTTAGGTTTTGGTAAAGGTTTACTGGTAGAGGTAGTGTTAGGTTTTGTTTTAGGGTTAGGGTCAGTATTAGATCTAGGTTTAGTGTTAGGGTCAGAATAAGGGTCAGGGTAGTGTTAGGGTTAGAGCTAGAATGAGGGCTATGTTTAGGATTAGTAATAGAGTTAGGTTTTATGGTAGGCTAAGAATAATAGTTAAAAGTAGGGTAGCTAGCTGGGGATGTGGCTCAAGCAGTAGCACGCTTGCTTGGCATGCGTGCGGCCCGCGTTCGATCCTCAGCACCACATACAAAAATGTTGTGTCTGCTGATAACTAAAAAATAAATATTAAAAAATTCTCTCTCTCTCTCTCTCTCTCTCTCTCTCTCTCTCTCTCTCTTTCTCTCTCTTTCTCTCTTTAAAAATAAATAAATAAATAAATAAATAAAAATAAAAGTAGGGTAGCAATAGGGTGAGGATTTGGCCTAGGGTGAGGGATAGGGCTGGAGGTAGGATTAGGTTTAGTGTTAGAGTTAGGGTTAGATTAGTGTTAGTGTTTGGGTTTGGGTTATAGTTAGGTTAAGAATTAGTATTAGGGTCAGGGAGAGAGTTAGTCTTCGGTTTAGGGTTAGGATTATGTGAGTGTTAGGGTTACGATTAGGGTCAGGGTTAGGGTTAGTGTTACGCTTATGATTAGGGATAGGAACAGGGTTAAGTTTAGGGTTAGGTTAGGGTTTGCGTTAGGGTTATGGTTAGGGTTACCATTAGGATCAGAAATAGGGTTAGGGTTAGGGTTCGGGTTTGTGTTAGGATTAGGGTTAATGTTCAGATTATGGTTAGGTTTAGGGTAAGGTTTAGGGTTAGGGTGTTAGTGTTCAAGTTAGCGTTATGGTTAGGGTTAAGGTGAGGGTTAGGATTAGTGTTAGGGTTAGGTATAGGGTTAGGGTTAGTGTCAGGGTTAGTGTTAAGGTTTGTGTTAGGGTTAAAGTTTGAGTTAAGGTTAGGTAACAGTTACAATTAGGATTATAGTTTGGGCTAGGGTTAGTGTTAGGGTTTGTGTTAGGGTTAAAGTTTGGGTTACAGTTAGGGTTATAGTTAAGATTAGGATTACAGTTAAGGGTAGGGTTAGTGTTAGGGTTAGGCTTAGGGTTAGGGTTAGTGTAAGTTTTTGGGTTAGTGTTTGTGATACAGTTAGGGTTAGGGTTCAGGTTAGGGTTAGGTTGAGTTTTAGTGTTAGGGTTAAGTTTAAGGTTAGTATTAAAGTTTGGCTTAGGGTTTGTTTTAGCATTAGGGATTGGGTTACCATAAGGGTTAGGTTTAGGGTTAGGGTTAGGGATAGTGTTAGGGTTAGGATTAGGGTTAGGATTAATGTTAGTGTTACTTTTAGAGTTAGGGTTAGGGTTAGGGTTAGGGTTAGTGTTAGGTTAAGCTTAGGTTTAGGGTTAGTTTTAGTTATAGAGTTATGGTTGGGGTTAGGGTTACTGTTAGGTTTAGGGTTAAAGTTAGTGTTAGGGTTACTGTGAGGATTAGGGTTAGGGTTTGGGTTCGGTAAAGTTTAGGGTTAGGGTTAGTTTAGGGTTAGGGTTATGATTTGGGTTAGGATATGTGTTAGGTTAGGGTTAGGGTTAAAGTTAAGTTTTGTGTTAGGGTTACTGTTAGGATGTGGGTCAGTGTAAGGGTTATGGTTATTGTTTGGGTTAGAGTTGAAGTTAGGGTTAGGGTTAGGGTTAGTGTTAGGTTAAGGTGTAGGTTTACGGTTAGTGTTAGGTTTAGGGTTACAGTTAAGGTTAGGATTAGTGTGAGGTATAGTGTTAAAGGTTAGGGTTAGGTAAAGTTTAGGGTTAGGGTTAGTTTAGGGTTAGGGCTATGGTTTGGGTTAGGATTTCTGTTAGGTTAGGGTTAAAGTTAAGTTTTGTGTTAGGGTTATTGTTAGGATGTGGGTTACTGTAAGGGTTATGGTTATGGTTAGGGTTAGGGTTAGGGTTAGTGTTAGGGTAAGTTGTAGGTTTACAGTTAGGGTTATGGTTAGTGTTACAGTTAGGGTTAGGGTTAGGGTTAGAACTAGTGTTTGGGTTAGGGTTAGAGTTAGGGTTAGGTTTAGTGTTAGGGTCAGGGTTAGATTTAGTGTTAGGGTTAGGGTTAGGTTTAGTGTTAGTGTGAGTGTAGAGTTAGGGTTAGGTTTAGTGTTACAGTAAGGGTTAGGGTTAGGGTTAGGGACAGGGTTAGGTTTACGGCTTGGTTAGGGTTAGGGTTAGGGTTAGGGTGACGGTTAGGGTTACAGTTAGGATTAGGGTTAGGTTTAGCGTTCTGGTTATGGTTAATTTTAGGGTTAGGGTTATAGGTTGTCTTAGGGTTAGTGTTAATGTTAGGGTTAGGTTTAGGGTTACTGTTATGGAAAAGGTTAGGTTTTGTGTAAGGGTTAGGGTTAGGGTTAGGGTTATGGTTACGATTAGGATTGCTGTTTGTGTTAGGGATAGGGTTAGGGTTAGTGTTAGGGTTAAGGTTAGGGTTAGGGGTAGTGTAAAATTTAGGGTTATTGTTAGGGTTAGGGTTGGTTTTAGGGTTAGGATGGGTGTTTTGGTTATTTTTAGGGTTAGGGCTAGTTTTAGGGTTAATGTTATGGTTGGCATTAGGGTTAGGTTTAGGGTTAGTGTTATGGTTAGCATTAGAATTAGAGTTAGGTTTAGGGTTGGTGTTAGCATTAGGGTTAGGGTTAGGTTAGTTTTAGTGTTTTTGTTATGGTTAGGGTTAGGTTTAATGTTAGCATTAGTGTTAGGTTTAAGGTTATGGTTAGGGTTAGTGTTCAGGTTAGGGTTAGGGTAAGCTTTAGGGTTGGTGTTAGTGTTAGGGTTAGCATTAGGTTTAGGTTTAGTGTTAGGGTTAGGGTTAGGCTTTGGGTTAGGGTTAGTGCTAGGGTTAGGGTTATTCTTAGGTTTAGGGTTAGTGTTAGGTTTAGTGTTAGGGTTTTTGTTGTGGTTACAGTTTCAGTTAGGGTAAGGGTTACAGTTAAGTTTAGGGTTACGGTTAGGTTTAGGATTAGTATTAGTGTTAGGGTTAGGGTTAATGTTAGTGTTAGGTTAAGGTTAGTGTTTGTGATAGGGTTAGGTTTAGGGTTAGAGTTCAGGTAGGGTTAGGTTTAGTTTTAGATTTAGCATTAGGGTTGGATTTAGAGTTAGTGTTAGGGTTTATGTTAGGGTTAGGCTTTGTGTTAGGTTTAGGGTTAAGGTTTTCCTTAGTGTTAGTGTTACAATTAGTGTAACCCTATGGTTAATATTAGAGTTAGATTTAGGGTTAGGCATAGGGTTATGGTTAGGGTTACGATTAGTGTTAGGTTTAGGGTTAGGTTTAGATTTAGGATTAGTTATAGGGTTAAAGTTGTGTTTAGGGTTAGTGTTAGGGTTAGGTTAGGGTTAGGTTTAGTGTTAGGATTAGGGTTATGCTTAGATTTAGGGTTAGTATTATGTTTATTGTTAGTGTTTGTGTTATGGTTAGGGTTTGGTTTAGGGTTAGGTTTACAGTTAAGATTAGGGTTACAGTTAACTTTAGGGTTAGTATTAGGGTTAGGGTTAGGATTACGGTTAGTGTTAGGGTTAGGGTTAGGGTTAGTGTTTGTGATAGGGTTAGGTTTAGGGTTAGGGTTTAGGTAAGGGTTAGGGTTAGTTTTAGAGTGAGGGTTAGAGTTCGGTTTAGGGTTAATGTTAGAGTTACTGTGAGGTTTACTCTTAGGTTTATGTTAGTATTTGTGATAGGGTTAGGGTTAAGGTTATCATTAGATTTATGGTTAAGATTAGAGTTAGATTTAGGGTTAGACTTAGGGTTAGAGTTAGGGTTAGTATTACTGTTAGGTTTAGGGTTAGAGTTAGGGTTGCGGTTAGTTATATGGTTATGGTTGAGATTAGGATTAATGTTAGGGTTAGGTTCAAGGTTAGTGTTAAAGTTAGCATTAGTGTTAGGGTTAGGGTTAGGTAAGGGTTAGGTTTAACGTTAGGTTAGGGTTAGGGTTATGGTTTGGTTAGGATTTGTGTTAGGGTTAGCGTTAGGGTTCAAGTTTGTGTTAGCGTTAGGGTTAGGGTGTGGGTTTGTGTTAGTGTTACGGATAGGGTTAGGTTTAGACTTCGTGTTAGAGTTTCAGTTAGGGTTAGTTTTAGGGTTGGTTGTAGGTTTATGGTTAGGATTAAGGTTAGTGTTACAGTTAGAATTAGGGTTAGGCTTAGGATTAGTGTTTGGGTTAGTGTTAGAGTTAGGTTGAGGCTTAGTGCTAGCGTTAGGGTTAGAGTAAGTGTTAGGGTTAGGGTTACGTTTATGGTGAGGTTTAGGGTTAGTGTTAGTGTTAGCATTAGGGTTCGTGAGACTGTTAGGGTTAGGGTTAGGGTTAGTGTTAGGGTTTGGGTTAGGTTTCAGGTTATTGTAAGAATTAGTGTTAGTGTTAGTGTTAGGGTTAGGGACAGTGTTAGGGTTAGGGTTAGGGTTAGGGTTAGTGTTAGGGTTAGGTTTATGGTTAGAGTTAGTGTTATAATTAGTGTTAGTGTTACTGTTATGGTTAGGGTTATGTTACATTTACGATTAGTGTTAGTGTTAGGGTTAGTTTTAGTGTAAGTGTTAGTGTTAATATTAAAGTTAGTGTTAGTTAAAGTTAGGGCTAGTGTTAGGTTATGTTTAGGGTTATGTTTTGGGTTAGGGATTGTGTTAGGGTTATGGTTAAGCTTAGGGTTAGGGTTACATCAGGTTTAGGGTTATGGTTAGGGTTAGGATTACTGTACGGGTTAGTATTAGTATAGGGTTAGGGTTTGGGTTATATTTAGTGTTATGGTTATTGTAATTTTAGGGATAGTGTTAGTTTTAGGGATAGTGTTAGTGTTAGTGTTAGATTTAGGGTTAGGATTAGGGTTAGTGTTCGGGTTACGGTTAGGATTTGTGTTAGGGTTATGGTTAGGATTATGTTTAGGTTTACGGTTATGGTTAGGGTAAGTGTTAGGGTTAGGGTTAAGTTAGGTTTACGGCAGGATTAAGGTTAGTGTTAGGCTTCAGGTAAGGGTTAGTATTAGGGTTAATATTAGTGTTAAGTTTAGGTTTATGGTTAGGTTAGGGTTAGGGTTAGGTTTAGGGTTCGTGTTAGGGTTAAGGTTAGCGTAAGTGTTAGCTTTAGGTTTATGGTTAGGATTATGGTTAGGGTTATTTTTAGGGTTAAGGTTATGGTTATACTTAGGTTTAGAGTTCTAGTGTTAGAATTAGGGTTAGGTTTAGGGATAGCTTTAGGCATAGGGTTAGGTTTAGAGATATTGTTATGGTTAGGTTTAGGGATAGGATTAGGATTAGTGTTAAAATTAGGAATAATATTAGTGTTAGGGTTAGTTTTAAGGTTAGGGTTAGGGTTTCCTTTAGAGTTAGGATTAGGGTTATGGTAGGGTTTGTGTTAGGATTATGTTTAGGGTTAGTTTTAGGGTTAGGGTTAGGGTTACAGTTAGGGTAAAATTTAGTGTTAGGTTTAGGGTTATGGTTACAGTTAGTGTTAGTGTTGGGATTAGGGTTTAGATTAGTGTAAGGTTTAGCATTAGTGTTTGTGTAGGGGTTAGGGTTAGGGTTATAGTTAGGGTTATGATAAAGATTAGGATTAGGATTAGCGTTAGGTTGAGGTTTAGGGTTAGGTTAGGGTTAGGATAATGGTTAGGTTTATGGTTAGGGTTAGAGATAGTGTTAAGGTTAGGGCTAGGGTTAGGATTATTGTTAGGATTAAGGTTAGGGTTTAGGTTAAATTAGGGTAAGGTTTAGGGTTATGGTTCATGTTAAGGTAAGGGTTATGGTTTGTGTTAGTTTTAGGTTTAGGGTTAGTGATAGGGTTAGGGTTAATGTTAGGGATAGGTTTAGTTTTATGGTTAGAGTTAGTGTTAGTGTGAGGGTTAGGGGTTATGTTAGTGTTGGGGTTAGGGTTAGGGTTAAGGTTAGTGTTAAGTTTAAGGATAGAGTTAGGGTTAGTATTAGTGTTTGTGTTAAGTTTAGGTTTAGGGTTAGCATTAGGGTTAGGGATAGTTTAAGGGTTAGTATTATGGTTAGTTTTATGGTTAGGGTTAATTGTCAAATTAGGGTTAGGGTTACAGTATGGATAGTGTTAGGGTTTCGGATAGGATTTGGGTTAGGGATAAAGTTTGGTTTAAGGTTAGTGTTACGTTAGGGTTAGGGTTAGGGTTTGGTTAGGGTTAGTGTTAGGGTTAGTTTTAGGGTTATTGTTAGGTTTAATGTTAGTGTTAGGTTTATGTTTAGGTTTAGGTAGGGTTAGGGTTAGGATTAAGGTTTTTGTTAAAGTTATGGTTATGGTCAGGTTTTGTGTTAGGGTTAGAGTTAGGGTTAGTGTTATGGTTATGATTAGTGTTAGAGTTAGGGTTAGGTTTAGTTTTAGGGTTAGTTTTAGGTTATGGGTGGAATTAGGGTTAGTGTTAGGTTTAATGTTAGATTTATGGTTAGGTTAGGGTTAAGATTAGGGTTAAATTTTTGGTTTAGGGTTAGTGTTAGGGATTGGATTAGTTTTAGGGTTAATGTTAGGGTTAGGGTTAGGTTAGGATAAGGGTTACAATTACAGTTCATGTTAGGGTTAGGGTTAGTGTTATTGTTAGTTTTAGGTTAATGGTTAGGATTAGGGTTAGAGGTAGTGTAGCGTTAGGGTTAGGTTTAGCATTAGTGTTTGGGTTAGGGTTACACTTAGTTTTAGGTTTAGTGTTAGGGTTAGGATTAGGATTTGGTTTAGGTTTAGGTTAGGGTGAAGGTTATTGTTAGGTTTAGGGTTAAATGTAGTGTTAGGCTTAGTTTTAGAGTTAGGGTTAGGGTAAGGGTAAGGGTTAGTGTTATGATTAGTGTTAGGTTTAGGATTAGAGTTTGTGTTAGAGTTAGGATTAGGGTTCAGGTTAGTGTAAGGTATTGTGTTAGGGTTATGGTTAATTATAGGGTTAGGGTTGGGGTTAGGGTTAGGGTTATTGTTAGGGTTGGTGTTACGCTTACAGTGAGGGTATGTGATAGGGTTAGGGTTAGGGTTATTCTTAGGGTTAGGATAAGGATTAGTGTTAGTGATAGGTTTAAATTTATAGTTAGGGTAAGTGTTACGGTTAGGGTTAGGTTTACAGTAGAGTTATTGTTAGTCTTAGGGTTAGTGATAGGGTTAGGTTTAGGGTTAGAGTTAGTGATAGGTTTGGGTTAGGGTAAAGGTTAGGTTAAGGTTAGGGTTATGATTAGAGTTAGGGTTTGTGTTATGGTTAGGGTTTGGATTAGGATTAGGTTTACAGTTAAGATTACGGTTACAGTTAAAGTTAGGGTTAGTATTAGGGTTAGGGTTAGGTTTAGGGTTAGTTTTAGTGTTACGTTTAGGGTTATTGTTTGTGATAGGGTTAGGTTTAGGGTTAGGGTTTAGGTTAGGTTTAGGGTTAGATTTAGAGTTAGGGTTAGGGTTGGGTTTAGGGTTAATATTAGGGTTACTGTTAGGGTTAGGTTAGTGTTTGTGATAGGGTTATGGTTAAGGTTATCATTAGTTAGATTGGAGTTAGATTTAGGGTTATGCTTTGGGTTACGGTTAGTTATAGGGTTTGGGTTGGGGTTAGGGTTAGGGTTAGTTTCAGGGTTAGTGTTAGGGTTAGTGTTAAGGTTAGTGTTAGGTCAGGGTTAGGGTCAAAGTTAGGTTAGGGTTAGGGTTAGGGTTTGTGTTAGGGTTAGCGTTAGGTTTAGCATTAAGGTAAGGGTTTGTGTTAGGGTTAGGGTTAGGGTGTGGGTTAGTGTTAGGGTTATGGTTAGGGTTAAGTTTAAGGTTCATGTTAGAGTTTCGGTTAGCTTTAGTTTTAGGGTTAGTTGTAGGTTTATGGTTAGGATTTACAGTTAGCATTACAGATAGAATTAGGGTTAGGTTTAGGATTAGTGTTTGGGTTAGTGTTAGAGTTATGTTGATGCTTAGTGTTAGCGTTACCATTAGAGTAAGTGTTAGTTTTATAGTTACATTTATGGTGAGGTTTAGGGTTAGTGTTAGTGTTAGGATTACGGTTCATGGGAGTGTTAGGGTTAGTGTTAGGGTTATAGTTAGGTTTAGGGTTATTGTAAGGGTAGGGATAGTGTTAGGCTTAAGGATAGGTTTATTAGGGTTAGTTCTAGCTTTAGGGTTAGGGTTAGGGTCTGTGTTAGGGTTAGGTTAGGGTTATGATTAGGGTTAGTTTTAAGGTTAGGGTTAGGGTTAGGGTTAGGTTTAGGGTTAGTGTAAGGGTTAGGGTTAGGGTTATTGTTAGGGTTAAACTTAGGGTCCGTGTTAGTGTTTGGGATAGTGTTAATGTTAGGGTTAGGGTTAGGTTTAGGGTTGGCTTTAGTGTTAGTGTGAGGGTTAGCATTAGGGAGAGTGTTAGGTTTAGGGATAGGTTTAGGGTTAGGGCTACAGTTAGGGTTAGTGTTAGTGTTACAGTTAGGGTAATGGTTACTCTTAGGGTTCATTTTAGGCTTAGTGTTAGGGTTATGTTTAAGGTTAGTTTTAGATTTACAGTTAGTGTTAGGTTTTAGGTTAGGTTAGGGTTAGTGTAAGAGTTAGGGTTAGGATTAGTTTCAGGGTTCGTTTTAGGGTTAGGGTTGGGTTTAGTGTTAGCTTTAGTGTTAGTGTTAGGGTTAGGGTTAGGGAGAGTGTTAGGGTTATCGATAGGTTTATGGTTATGGCTAAGGTTAGTGTTAGGGGTAGTGATACAGTAAGGATTAGGGTTCATTTTAGGATTAGGGTTAGGGTTATGTTTAGGGTTAGTTGTAGGGTTAGGGTTAGGTTTAGGGTTTGGGTTAGGTTTAGGCTTAGTTTTAGATTTAGGGTTAGGGTTAGGGTTAGGGTTAGGATTAGTGTTAGTTTTAGGGTTACTTGTAGGTTAGGGTTAGTGTTAGGGTAAGGGTTAGGATTAGTGTTAGGGTTAGGGTTAAGGTTTGTGTTATGGTAAGGGTTAGGGTGATTGTTAGGGATAGGGTTAGGTTTAGGATTAGGTTCAGTGTTAGCGTTAGTGTTAGGGCTAAGGTTAGGGATAGTTTTAGGCTTAGGGATAGGTTTATGGTTACTTTTAGGTTTAGGGTTAGAATTAGGGTTAAGGTTATTGTTATGGTTACGTTTAGGGTTAGGGTTAGGTTTAGTGTTAGGGTTAGGGTTATGTTTATGGTTAACGTTAGTTTTGGGGATAGGGTTAGGGTTAGGGTTCTGATTATGGTTAGGATTAGTTTTAGAATTGGGGTTAGGATTTTGGTTAGGGTTATTGTTAAGGTTAGCGTTAGGGTAAGAATTATGATTTGTGTTAGGGTAGGGGCTAGGTTTAGGTTTTGTGTTACTGTTAGAATTTAAATTACGGTTTTGGTTATGTTTAGAAAGAAGTTTAGAGTGAGGCATAGGGTTAGGGTTAGGGTTAGTTTTAGGGTTATGGGTCATTTAGGTATAGTGCTAGGGTAAGGATTAGGGTTAGTGTTAGTGTTAGGGTTAAAGTAAGGGTCAGGGATAGGGTTAGTGTTAGGTTTAGGGTTAAGTTTAGGATTAGTGTTATTGTTAGAGTTAGGTTTACATTTAGGGTTTGAGTTATGGTTAGGGTAAGCTTTTGTGTTTGGGTTAGTGTTAGGTTTAGTGTTATGGTTATGTTTATGTTTAGTGTTAGGGTTAGAGTTAATTTTAGTATTAGTGTTCGTGTTAGAGTTAGTGTTAGGGTTAGGGTTTGGGTTATGTTTATGGCTAGTTTTACAGTTAGGTGTAGGTTTAAGGTTAGTGTTAGGGTTAGTGTTAGGGTTCACATTATAGTTTTTGTTAGGGTTAGGTTTTGTGTTAGGGTTAGGTTTAGAATTAGTTTTAGTATTAGGTTTAGGGTTAGGATTAAGGTTGTAGTTAGGTTTAGGGTAAGGGTTAGGTTTAGATTTAGGGTTAGTGTTAGGGTTAGGGTTAGTGTTAAGGATAGTGTTAGGCTAAGTGTTAGGGTTAAGTTTAGGATTAGCTTTATTGTTAGGTTTAGGTTAAGATTAGGGTAAGGTTTGGGTTTATTGTTATTGTTAGGGTTTGTGTTAGGTTTAGGGTTAGCATTTGGGTTAGGGTTAGGCTTAATGTTATTGTTAGGGTTAGGGTTAGTATTAGGGTTAGGGTTTGGGTTCATGTTATAGTTAGTGTTAGGTTTGGGGTTAGTGTTAGGGTTAGGGTTAGGAATAGTGTTACAGTTAGGGGCAGGTTTAGTGTTAGTGTTAGGGTTAGGGTTAGTGATATGGTTCGGGTTCAGGTTATGGTTAGTGTTAGGGTTAGGCTTAGAGTTAGGGTAAGTGTTAGTGATAGGTGTAGGTTTAGGTTTAGGGTTAGGGTTAGTGTTAGGGTTAGAGTTAGGATTAGGGTTAGGATTAGGGTTAGGCTGAGTGTTAGGGTATGTGTTAGTTTTTGTTTTAGGTTTAGGTTTAGTGTTAGTACTAGGGTTAGGGTTAGGTTTAGGGTTAGTTTTAGAATAGGTGTCAGTTTAAGGTTAGTGTTAGGGTTAGTGTTAGTGTTCGGTTTATAGTTTGTGTTAGGGTTACGGTCTTGGTTAGGGATTGTGTTAAGTTTAGGTTTAGAATTAGGGTAATGTTTAGGGTTATGGTTAAGATTAGGGTTAGTTAGGGTTAGGATTAGTGTGAGTGTTAGTGTTAGGTTTAAGGTTAAGTTTAGGGTTAGGCTTTGTGATAGGGTTATGGATGCAGTTAGGTTTAGTGTTAGGGTTAGTGTCACTGTTCATGTTAGAAATAGAATTAGGTTTAGGGTTATGGCTATGGTTAGGATTAGGTTTAGGTTTTGGGATAGGGTTATGTTATGGGTTATAGTTCATATTAGGGTTAGGGTTATGCTTAGGTTTAGGGCTACAGTTCGGGTTATATTTAGGAATGGGGTTACAGTTAGGGTAAGGGTTAGTGTTAGGTTTAGTGTTAGGGTTCTGTTTATGGTTATGATTAGGTTTAGTGTTAGACCTAGGGTTAGAGTTAGGGTTAGTGTTTGGGTAAGGATTAGGGTTAGGTTTAGGGTTTGGGTTAGTGTTAGGTTTAGAATTACAGTTGGGGTTAGGGTTAGTTTTATTGTTAGGTTTAAGGATAGGTTTCAGATTAGGGTTGGGCATAGTTTTAGTATTAGGGTTAGGTTTAGTGTTAGGGTTAGTGTTAGAGTTAGTGTTAGGGATAGGGTTATGGTTCGTGTTAGGGTTAGTGTTATGGATAGGTTTTATGTTAAGTTTAGGGTTAGGGTTAGAGTTACGGTTAGAATTAGGCTTAGAGTTAGGTTTAGTGTTAGTTTTAGGGTTACAGGTAGGGCTATGTTTAGTTTTAGGGTTAGGGTTTTAGTTTGGGTTCAGATTAGTGTTAGGGTTTGGGTTAGGTTTAGTGTTAGGGTTAGGGTTAATGAGAGGGTTATGGTTGGCTTTAGGGTTAGTGTTAGTGTTAGGGTTAGGGTTAGGGTTACTGTTACAGTTAGATTTAGGTTTAGGGTTAGGTTGCTGAGAGCCACAACTGAGTTGGAATGGCCCCTGGCATTTTGCCAATAGTATTCCTTGAGAGGTGAGCCATTAAGATGATGCTGGATTGATTCAATTGTATATTAGACCTTTACTGTCCGCCTCAGGGGCCAGCTACTTTGGAGTTCTCCTGAGGATTGCCTGGGGAGTTCGCGTTGGTTGGAAAAGTTCCATTGGTGGGAGTTCCGGTTGGTGTGTGGTGTGTTCCTGGAGGACCTGCCTGGGTGGCATTCAGGGAGAGTTCCTGGGGATTGTGCATGGAATGCTATTGGAGTTCAGGCAATAAAATTTCCTGTTTGTAGATATAAGTGCTTTGTGGTGGCTTGGTGATTTTTGCCCAGCTAGACTGCAGCATTAGTTAAGGGTTAAGGTTAAACTTAGGGTTAGTGTTAGGGTTGAGGTTAGTGTTAGGGTTAGGGTTAGGTTTAGGGTTAGAGTTACTGTTAGGGTTAGGATTAGATTTAAGGTTAGTGTTAGGGTTAGGGATAGGATTTGTAGTAGGGTTATGGTTAGGGGTAGTGTAATCCTTAGGGTTATGGTTAGGATTAGGGTTAGGGTTAGGATTAGTGTTAGTGTTAGGGTTTGTGTTAGAGATAGTGTTAGGGATAGTGTTAGGGTTAGCGTTAGAGTTAATGTTGGGGTTAGGGTTTGCTTTAGTGTTAGTGTTAGGGTGAGGTTTCATGTTAGGATTAGGGTTAGTGTTGAGGTTAGAATTAGTGTTAGGTTTAGGGTTAGGGTTAGTGTTAGGTTTAGTGTTAGGGTTAGGTAAGGGTTAGGGTTTGGTTATGTTATGGTCAGGGTTATGGTTTAGGTTAGGTTTTGTGTTAGGGTTAGGGTAAGATGTAGTGTTAGTGTTATGGTTGAGGTTAGGGTTAGGGATAGTGTTAGTGTTAGTGTTAGAAATGGGGTTAGGTTTAGGGTTAGTGTTAGGGTTAGGCTTAGGGTTTGGTTTAGGGTTAGGGTTAGTGGTATGGTTAGGGTTTGGGTTTGTGTTAAGGTTAGGGTTAGGGTTAGTGTTAGGATTAGTGTTAGGGTTAGGGTTAGATTTAGGGTTAGGTTTATTGTTAGGGTTAGGATTAGGGTTAGGGATGCTGTTAAGGTCAGGATAGGTTTACGATTAGGGTTATGGTTATGGTTAGGGTTAGTGTTACAATTAGGGTTTGAATTAGGGTTAGTGGTAGTGTAAGAGTTAGAATTAGGGTTAGGGTAAGGGTTCGTTTTAGAGTTACGTGTAGGTTTAGGATTAGTGTTAGGGTTAGTGTTAGGGTTAGGGTAATGGTTTGTGTTAGGGTTAGTTTTACGGTTAGGGTTACGGTTAGGACTAGGGTTAGAGTTAGGGTTAAAATTAGGCTTAGGGTTAGTATTACAGTTAGTGTTAGGTATAGGGTTATTGTTAGACTTATTGTAAGTGATAGGGTTAGGGTTGGGATTACGTTTAGTGTTAGTGTTAGTATTAGGTTTAGTGTTAGGGCTAGGTTTATAGTTAGGTTTAGGTAAAGGTTAGAGTTAGGGTTAAGATTTTTGTTAGAGTTATGGTTATGGTCAGGATTTATGTTAGGGTAAGAGTTAGGGTTAGGGTTGGTGTTACGGTTAGGATTAGTGTTAGAGTTAGTGTTAGAATTAGGTTTAGGATTAGTTTTAGGGTTACAGGTAGAATTATGGTTAGTGTTAGGTTTAGTGTTAGGGTTAGGGTTAGGGTTAAGATTAGAGTTAATTTCTGGATTAGGGTTAGTGTTAGGGATAGGATTAGTGTTAGGGTCAAGGTTAGGTTAGGACTAGAGTTACGGTTACGGTTCATGTTAGGGTTAGGGTTAGTGTTACTGTTACGTGTAGGTTTAGGGTTAGGATTACAGTAAGAGTTAGTATTAGGGTTAGGGTTAGGTTTAGCATTAGTGTTTGGGTTAGGGTTATACTTAGTTTTAGGTATAGTGTTAGGGTTAGGATTAGGTTTAATGTTTGGTTTAGGGTTAGGTTTAGGGTAAGGGTTAGGGTTAGGTTTAGGGTTAGGTTAGAGTTAGGGTTAGGGTTAGGGTTCATGTTAGGGTTAGGGTTAGGGTTAGTTTTAGGTTTAGATTTACAGTCAGGGTTAGGTTAGGATTAGTGTAAGGGTTAGGGTTATGTTTAACATTAGTGTTTGGGTTAGGGTTATAGTTAGGTTTAGGGTTAGTGTTAGGTTTAGGATAAGGGTTAGTGTTTGGTTTAGGGTTAGGGTTAGGGTGAGGGTTAGGGTTAGGGTTAGGGTTAGCCTTAGGGTTAGTGTTAGGGTTAGGATTAAGTTTAGTGTTAGGGTTAGTGTTATAGTTAGGTTTAGTTTTAGGATTAGGGTTTGTGTTAGAGTTAGGGTTAGCGTTAGTTTTAATATTAGGTATAGTGTTAGGGTTAGGGTTAATGATAGAGTTAGGGTTGGAATTAGGGTTAGGGTTAGTGTTAGGTTTAGGTTTAGGTTTAGGGTTAGGATTAGGTTAGGGTTAGTGTTAGGATTAGGGTTAGGTTTATAATTAGTGTTTGGGTTAAGGTTATATTTAGGTTTAGGGTTAGTGGTAGGTTTAGGGTAAGGGTTAGTGTTAGGTTTGTGGTTTGGGTTAGGGTTTAGGGGAGGTTTAGGTTAAGGTTTAGGTATAGGTTTAGGGTTATGGTTAGAATTAGTATTAGTGTAAAATTATGGTTAGGGTTAGGGCTAGGATTAGGGGTAGAATTAGTGTTTGGTTTAGGGTTAGTGTTTGTTTTAGGGTTACTGTTAGGGTTATGATTAGGGTTATGGTTACAGTTAGGATTCGGTTTAGGGTTAGGTTTAGGTTTAGGATAGGTTAGGG